>NC_084596.1:13901388-13988888 GCF_033807715.1 Cololabis saira | reverse complement strand
GTGTGTATATGTATGTGTATGTGTGTGTATGTATATAAAGCTGTGAGCTCATTCTTGACTTGTGTTGAAATTTTAATTGAGCCACAGCAGCCTCCTGTGCGTCAAATGGGGCTGCAGTGAATGTATTTATGGTTTATAGATTACAACACGGAGAGTACAGTAAGCTGCTTCTCCAGAAATCATGTTGCAGTGTAAAAAAAAAAGAGCTCAGCTCAGTGGGAGGGGGGCAGGGAATGATCTTGTAGTAAAAGTCCTCCCAGATCATGTGACCACAGATATCAGAAATGCCATCTCGGCTCAATGGAGCATTGAACATCTCTGCTATAGGAGTGTGTGAGTGAATTTGTGTGTTTTAATCCCCTTCTACATTTTTTTTTTTTTTTATGCTTACACTTTGTAACAAGCATGATGTTTGGTCATTTCATGCATCCCTATATGATATAATGAAGTCCATTGTATGCTGCTGCACAGCTAAACGTGTGAATGTGTGTGTGTGTAATGGGTTGGTGGGGGTAACGCTGGGGGATGGGCAGGCTCCTGTATAGGCAGGGATTTAAAGAGACAGCCACTATTTTTCTCTGAACAAAGATTAAGCATTGAATTTCCAAGATATTCAAATGACATGTACATCTTATCTGCTTCTGTTATTTTTGGGTCTGTATCCAATATCGGAGTCCATTTTTTTTCCCCCAATAACAACCTTTCCTACGAATAAATGAAGACTGGCAGCTATTATAACCCCATAGTTAAGCTGGAACAAGTGTTTTACTTTAAAATGGTCCCTAAAGAAGACAGTCTTATCTGCCTTCACAGATGTGTCTCAAGAGTAGGAATCCTTATCTATAGAAGTACGAAGCCAGCGTGTGTGTGTGTGTGTGTGTGTGTGCCCTGTTTCTATACCACAGCAGGGTGATCATTGTTTTATAGCTAATTAAATTCTGTAATTTCTCCATCCATTTTGCCGGTTTCCCCCATCTCTGAAAAGATTTTTTTTTTTTTTAGTCAATGGGATTATGCTGAGCCAGTATTCAACAATTTCTTTGCCCAGAGGAACTCCCTTTTCACTACAGAGAGCTCCCAGAGCTGGCTACAAGCCAGAGTGATGATGGAGTCTCTGCTCCAAGATGTTTCTTCATGGCACACAAAGTGGATTCTGCGCCATATGTCTGTGCTTTTTCGCTGTTGAGGTTCAATTCATTACGATCCAAGCTGACCAAGGCCCTTCTGTCCGTATCAGGGTACAGTCTCGGGGAAGCGGAGACCCGGGAGTGCGTCTACTACAATGATAATTGGCGTACGGAGAGGACCAACCAGAGTGGCTTCGAGCGCTGCGAAGGGGAGAAGGACAAGAGACTGCACTGTTATGCCTCCTGGCTCAACTCCTCAGGGACCATCAAGCTGGTGAAGAAAGGCTGCTGGCTGGATGACTTCAACTGCTATGACAGGTCTGGGCTCCGTTTGTATTTACATTTGTACCGGGAGAAATGTGTGATCAGAGCGCCCATGTGTTGTCACATGTTACTTTTTCTCCCTCTCATTCTCTCACACTTTCAAGGACACAAAAAGATCTGATGACGAAACAATTATTGTTCTGCATTTGTTGTGTTAATTAGGCATTTGGTTTTCTCATACTTGAATTTGAATATCTATTTTAGGCTTTGTTTTATTTTTAAAAGAAAAAACTGTTCAAACACGTGACTGTTTTTGAACAATTGATCAAAAACTTACATTACATAGACACATATGACCATTTAAATGACAGTTTACAAAATAATCTTTCCAATTTTGGTTTAGACCAAAAGTTGAACTCTATCATACTAAAAATGTAACACCTATTATCCCTTACGTTTTCCAAAAACCTGCACGTTTCAGAACTCACTGGAACTCTGTGATCATGCATCAGTGGTGTAACATTTGCAAAAATAACATCCAGCTGAAAAGGTATTACAGTTTATCCTGTTTTATAGACCAGAATTCTACTTCTCTTCTCTTTAGATCTAAAAGAGCAGTGTATGAAACATTAAGGCAAGCCTTTTCTTCCAAAACCCTTTTTGGTACATCTGTTGTGATGTTATTTATTTAATCTCGTATACACTCGGGTCCAGAAGTGGACTGTCAGAGATTTTTGCCTTTCATACACTGACTACGTTTACATGCAGTCAAAATTCGGGTTATTGCTAATATTTCGGTTACTGAAACATTCGGAATATTCCGTTTCCATGCGTGAGCAAACAGGGTTATCCCTGTATACATGGTGATTAATCATTCGGGATATCGGGATCAAAACAGCGACGCACGGAGAACGTCATGACGTGATTTCCGCTTCTTCTTCCTGTATCCAAATTCAAAACAAATGCTGCTTCGCGCAACTTTTCGCTCAGATTCTTGTAAATCTCACTATCCCGGTACTTTCTACCATCTACAAATGCCAAAATGTTCATATCCTTCATTACATTTATGAAGTGATTAGTCTCCTCCTCACTCCAAAAGTGTGGCGTGGTCTTGTGTTTCTCCGTGTTTTAGAAGAACTTCCTGGACTCAAAAGACCAGGATTCCTTGCGAACAGAACATGCGCAGAAAACAAATTCATGTTCCGTTTGATGGGGATATTCCGTTTGGTGTTTACATGACCCAATATTAAGGTTTTAAAAGGAGTAACCCAGGGCTCACATTCGGGTTTTTAAAAACCTGAATATGAGCAAATTCGGGTTATTCAAAGGGGTTATTGGTGTTTACATGGCCGTGCAAACCCGGGTTATTGCTAATATTCGTGTTTTAAAAGGGTTATTGTCTGCATGTAAACGCAGTCAGTGTTGCAATGAAATAAAACATGTTGTGATCCGTGGCTTCAACTAACGACTATTCCGATAGTCGGCTATTGAAACGATTAGTCGACTAATCTGATTATGAATCTCATAATTATTAACTGGCTCTTATTTAGCTCTCAATTTTTACATTTTGCATGAGATTGCTTATATTATGTACTAATTAAAAATAAAAGAGAAAAAAGATGTACACTTCATTCAAAAACACTTATTTTTTTAACGTAGCTACCAGTCGCCATGGTGTTGCATCGGTTGCCGCCATATTGGTTACCTGGTTACTCTATTGCACATGTGCAGCTCAGCAGAGATGGGAAGAAATGAAGATGCCTTACTCTGCTGAAAAACATACGTTGTGCCGGAGAAATGCATGCGCACAATAGCAGCTAAACGCTTTTGTGCGCATTCATTTTTCAGCAGAGATAAGAAGGAAGAAAGGAGATACTTCACTTTTATTCTTTTTTTTTGACAGACAATAGTCAACAATTATATTTATTGGCGACTGTTTTAATCATGGATTTTTGTCGACAAACTCAACTAATCGTTGCAGTCCTATTGTGACCTAAATGTAGACATCGATCACACAAAAAAAAACGTACCGTAACTCGTAATACTAGTGGACCTTACTGTAGAGAACAGCTTTTCACAGTAAGGAAAACAATTTTGGCTCAAATTTTTATTCTAATGCCACTATTTCAGCAAATGATGTGAAACTTTTCTTGGTTATTTTGCCTCTTTGCGTTTCATTTGTAAAACTATTTATGATGCCTTTGTGCCGCCTTAAGGCAGACACCTATAAAAGATTCAAAACAAGTTTTGTATTGAATTCCTTTGTCCGCTTATTGTGGCGTCAACGTCAGGTTTGTGAAGAAATTCAGGACATCTAACATCCAAGTTATACAGCTCGGTTGCTATGATGCTGCCAGATGGGGTTTGCAACGTAATGTGTCAAAGAAGGAGTTGCCATCTGTGCAGCTGTGCAGGCTGTACAGTTCTTTTTTTGTATTTTTTGGAGTGCAAAGGACGACACTACTTGCAGAACACAACCACTCAGCTGAACACAGACACACACACACAAACGTTTCTCTCTCAACATGCACTCTATTTTGAATTTAATGGAAGATTTGAATTGGAAACCTACTGCAATCTCATATTTTAATAGCAAAGGGTAGACAGCTGGACTTAAATTAGTGACCAATTTTAATGGTAGCTAATGTTTCTGGAAAACTATTACTGAGCAGCAGGCTGCATACTTCCATCCTTTTCTTAGTTTACTCTGCTGTCAAAAGCTGCTTTTTCTGCGATTGGCCTCTGATGTTTCCTCTGCCATGATGTAAAGATGACAAACGTGTCCCAAATTGCAAGTTTCTGACTTTCTAAACTCGGCAGAGCTCCAGACTAAAAGTCTTTACTAGGAGCTCTGTAGCCTCAAACTGAACTATTGTAAAGGGCACATCACTCAGTTCTCCTAGTTTAACCTCTGTACTGGTGAACAGTGGACAACGCTACCTTTCACTTTACTCCATTCCTCTTTTTTTTAAACATTTCTGTGTCCCTTGAGCTTCATGAATGGCAGTTCCTGCTTGTGCTGTGTTGAGTTTTGCTTTCATTTTGGCCTCTTCTAGTAGTTTTCTCCTTACAAAATGCTCTGTAGAAGGTATTCCCATTTTATTTCTTCTAGAACAGTGTCTCCTAACCTGGGGTCCGGGACCCCCCTGGGGGGGCGCCAGAGATCTCTGGGGGGCGCGAAACTTTGTACTTTATATTTGCGAATGAGTCATTCATAAGACATTGTTAAGAATAATTTATGAATGTCTTGAATATTATTTGGGTTTTTTATACATGGGTGACAAACACAGGAAATTATTTCATACCTTATTATTATTATTATTATTATATCATTACTCAACATTTAATTTACTCCGACAGGTTGTTAAAGAAAAATGTTTAAAAAAATTTGGTCTCATATTAAATTAGACATTTTTCAGAAATGTTTTTATGTCCTTTTTATGTCCTTTTGTGCGTATTTTATACATTGGGGACATTGGAGAAAAACAAAGTCATATGTATACAGAGTAAACCAAAGAGAAATGTATCAAAAAAACATAATTAATGTTAATTTTTTCAATTTAAGACTATTTTGGTGCTAGTACGTAAAGGGCGGGGGGCCTGGCTGGTCTTAGACACAAGTAGGGGGGCTCCAAGGAAAAAAGTTGGGAACCACTGCTCTAGAGTATTTCTTTTGTCAGGAAACTCTTGATGACGTAGTGGATGATTAGATATATTGAACACGGCACAAGACTCTTTCAACATAAAAGTCAGGAAATTTGCAGTTTGGACTGTAGTATGTGTAAGGGAAAAAAACAAATGGATAAATAAATAATGGCACAGGCTCAAAACAATCAGTTTGGAATCCTGTTTATTAAAAACTTGGATACCAAATTCATGCTGTGCTAGTGTGAGCTCCTGAGTGGTTAGTGGGCATGTTGTGTTCACTTGAAGGGGAGAGGAGAGGGGAGCATAAAAAACATGTGGATTTTCAAGTACCTATTTAGCGGTCAGCACTCACTCCGGTCAAGCTGAAAATGGTCCAAGTCCGGTCACCAGCTGAGCAATCAGTGCAACCCTAGTTAGCAAGCATTCACTCCCATTTCCACGGAGACACGGACATACAAGCACAGGCGGTGCCTGGATACAGTCAGATATAGAGGTGTTTTTGGACTGTTGGGCTTGTGTGCAGGGCTCCAGAGTGCGACCTATTAGGTCGCATATGCGACCTAATTTATTAAGGTGCGAGTTAAAATTTAATGAGGTCGCGCCGGTGCTACTTGCAAGAGGACTAGTGGAAAAAAAAAATATATGTATATTTTTTTTTCACTCGGGTGTGTTAGTGCATTAATGGAGTGGTTGATAATACAATCTTACTTTCTGGCTCATTACTGCGAGTCCTATTTCTCCTCTCTCTCTGTCTGACTGCACCTGGTACGGTCTGCGCACGTTACGTGCGTACACGCAGCGCGCTCAAAAAGGTAAACAAAGCGCAGTATGAAGCGGTCTATAGTCGATTATTTTAAGAAGAAAGATGTGCCAGAGGCTGGTGGAGGAGGAGGAGAATGGTTAGCAGAGGGAACGACAAGAATCGGATTCTTCTTCTTCTGATGAAGAGAGTGACAGGTTGGCGAAAGACCCGGGGGAGAGTGGGGAGAAGAAAAAAAAGTACAGCTTTCAACAACAATGGCACGGTTCCCGTGGTTAAGATACGAGGGACAGGCCCAGGCCCGGTTCTACGAGGGTGCATCAGCATTGCACCCTCAGTTTATGTGTTTGCTCAGTTGAAAAGACGAAAAGAAAACTGATAAATGCGCCCGCGTTAAGCCTCATTTATGGTTCCGCGTTAAATCTACGGCGTCGGGTACGCGGCGACGCGCAGGGTACGCACCGTCCCTGCGTATCCTACGCCGTAAGATCTGCGTTGGTGTAACGCGGTACCATAAATCAGCCAGTGTCCGTCACTCATTTGCGTCCAGCGCGCAGTTTCCTGCAGCAGCAAGACGCTGCTCTCTGCTGCTCCGTTAACACAAAGTAACCATGGATATTCAGAAGTGGTTCAAGCACAACCACGCCAGCAAGTTTACAGGACTGTCTCAGAAAATTAGAATATTGTGATAAAGTTCTTTTATTTTCTGTAATGCAATTAAAAAAACAAAAATGTCATACATTCTGGATTCATTACAAATCAACTGAAATATTGCAAGCCTTTTATTATTTTAATATTGCTGATTATGGCGTACAGTTTAGGATTAAGATTCCCAGAATATTCTAATTTTTTGAGATAGGATATTTGAGTTTTCTTAAGCTGTAAGCATGATCAGCAATATTAAAATAATAAAAGGCTTGCAATATTTCAGTTGATTTTTAATGAATCCAGAATGTATGACATTTTTGCATTACAGAAAATAAAGGACTTTATCACAATATTCTAATTTTCTGAGACAGTCCTGTATATTAATGGTTATATTGATTTTTGTTGCTAGATTGTCTGATGGGTGAGGTAGTCCAGACTAAATGTAGCATTTTCTTGGTTCTGCAGCGATATTGCTGCAAAAATGCACTTTACCATAAAGTCACCTTAATTAGCCTAACATTAGTTAGTACATTAACATTACTAAGCATTTATATAAATTATATTATCCAACTTTTAATTTATTAACTAACTCATCACATTAATTAGCCTAACTGTAGGCTATATGTGTTTCCTATACATAATGATTGTTAATCTGTAAACAGTTAATTAATGCTTAATAATGTAACTAATGTTAGCAGTGAAAAATATGGTGCTACCTAATTTGTTTTGGTGCTACTAAATGAAAAGCTAGGTGGCACCAGTGCTACCTGTGAAAAAGTTAGTCTGGAGCCCTGCTTGTGTGATCGGTGATTTAAGATGCTAACACACAACACAGCACGGTGCCAGGAAAACGTCAGAAACTAATTTCCAAAAGTAGTGATTGATGTAAAGGAAAATGCCCTGCGACCGGCACATCTCTCCCGTCGGTTCTCTCTCTGCAAACGGCCTCACGGCTCCCGTGAACAGTTCAGAGTCCACCACAGTGTCCGTGGCTGGTTTTGGCAGATGGTTATGGTGGGTACTCAGGGTTTTGTAAGTTAGGGGGCTTTATGTGCTACTGTAGGATTTGTACCGCACAGACTAATTCCATCTGCAGCATTTAGAGCTACCCGGAGACCTCTGATGGCTCATGAAAGCTCCAGGCTGGAGAAAAGAAACCCAAAGTAATTCTATCCTAGATGACGTGCACGTGTGTGTGTGTGTCAAATACCTTTTTCTTTTTTTTGCAATGTTTTATACCATTTGTGATATTTAAACTTTAATTTTGTGATTTTCATGTACTAGTATCCAATTTCTGCTGATTACTGATTCTTGTCATGGAAGTAGTGGTACTTTTACATTAATAAGCAGCATGTAAAAATGTTAACAGGTTATTAAGAATACAGGACTGTCTCAGAAAATTAGAATATTGTGATAAAGTCCTTTTATTTTCTGTAATGCAAAAATGTCATACATTCTGGATTCTTTACAAATCAACTGAAATATTGCAAGCCTTTTATTATTTTAATATTGCTGATCATGGCTTACAGCTTAAGAAAACTCAAATATCCTATCTCAAAAAATTGGAATATTCTGAGAATCTTAAACTGTAAGCCATAATCAGCAATATTAAAATAATAAAAGGCTTGCAATATTTCAGTTGATTTGTAATGAATCCAGAATGTATGACATTTTTGTTTTTTTAATTGCATTACAGAAAATAAAGGACTTTATCACAATATTCTAATTTTCTGAGACAGTTGTGTATATATGCCAGCTTGAAGACCTCAGAAATAAACTTTACGCTGTCAAATAACGTCGATACGGTTGAAATCCATTATGTTGCTGCTAGATTCGTGTTTTTGCACTCCTGCACATTTCCTGTATTATTCCATTGTGTTTGACGCTCCTGTATAATTCAACAACTTTATTGAACTATATTTTGCCATTAAAGAGTTTCTCAGCTCTCATGTTGACACCGATACCTGTAACCAAAGCTAAATGATACATCAGTTTAAGAGTCTAGACAACAAATTGGACTCGTATTACTTTGTCCTCGGAGAGTTCAAGCACCGCAGACAACAACAGTCAGACAACAGTCAGACATCCATCCACATGACTGTTAAACAGCTATGTCATGCATGGAAAAAAGTGTGATCTTTTTGTGTCTATGCCTCAATTTCTGTCTGATCTTTGGGTTTTGTCTCTGGTTGTTCTAGGCAAGAGTGTATCTCCATGGAGGAAAACCCTCAGGTGTTTTTCTGCTGCTGTGAGGGAAACTACTGCAATGAGCGATTCACTCACCTTCCTGACATGATCGGTAATGGCAACCAAGGTGAGTGGCCAATCCATTTTTACGTAAACTGCAAGCAGGACACAGATATTTTTCTTCTTTTGCTGCATTTTTGAGCTTGAAAACACTTTTAGATGGCAATTCTTTACCTCGTGGTAGCTATAAGATTATTAAATTGTTACAGTTTTCAGATCATTTGCCAAAGTTCTAGACTTGTGATCTTTTTGTACTTTCCTCACCTTTTAAACTTATTTGGAAGTGACTTTGGATCATGTGCAGATGCTTGACCTTGAGATCGTTGCATGGTATTGTCGTGTCAGAGCTGGTTTAATCTAGGTGCAATGTCTTCATAAATATTGTCGATTTACTGTTTTAATGATTTAAAATACTGATTTAGGCTATCGAATCTTCATTCATGTCAGCCCTGCTGATTAGTGATGGTGGAAAGGCTTGTGCATGTGTTCCCTTCAGTTCCACATTTTCATTTTGTACTTATTTCTGTTTTTTTTTTTTATTTTCACATATTTTACTAATAGCTATTGCATATGAAAGCTATTTGCTGAGTGCGGAAGTACACTGAGGTTGTTTGACTTAAGTGTTTTGCTGGATCCAGTACTTTTGTGTGTGTAGTCAGACTAAGAGGTTTAAAAATATATCTTTCAAGGTTACTTGGAGCGTTTCCTCACATTCACAGCAGTGACTCCTTTTGATAGTCAAAGATCAAGGCTGGATAATCTCCATGAAAGTTCCTCTCTTTTAAAACCAGCTCTTGCCATCCGTGGTGGGGGCTTACACTGACTACGTTTACATGCGGTCAAAATTCGGGTTATTGCTAATATTCCGGTTACTGAAACATTCGGAATATTCCGTTTACATGAGTGAGCAAACAGGGTTATCCCTGTTTACATGGTAATTAATCATTCGGGACATCTCCATCAAAACAGCGACGCACGGAGAACGTGATGACGCAATTAGTGTCATTTCCGCTGCTTCTTCCTGTATCCAAATTCAAAACAAATGCTGCTTTGCGCAACTTTTCGCTCATCTTCTTGTAAATCTCGCTATCCCGGTACTTTCTACCGTCTACAAATGCCAAAATGTTCATATCCTTCATTACATTTATGAAGTGTTTAGTCTCCTCCTCACTCCAAAAGTGTGGCGTGGTCTTGTGTTTCTCCGTGTTTATAAGAACTTCCTGGACTCAAAAGACCAGGATTCCTTGGGAACAGAGCATGCGCAGAAAACAAATTCATGTTCCGTTTGATCGGGATATTCCGTTAGGCGTTTACATGACCCAA
Source organism: Cololabis saira (assembly GCF_033807715.1). Taxonomy (NCBI): domain Eukaryota; kingdom Metazoa; phylum Chordata; class Actinopteri; order Beloniformes; family Belonidae; genus Cololabis; species Cololabis saira. Next base: position 13,978,871 of record NC_084596.1, on the reverse strand, counting down.
TATTCAGGTTTTAAAAGGAGTAACCCAGGGGTCATATCTGGGTTTTTAAAAACCGGAATATGAGCAAATTCGGGTTATTCAAAGGGGTTATTGGTGTTTACATGGCCGTGCAAATTTGGGTTATTGCCAATATTCGGGTTTTAAAAGGGTTATTGAGTGCATGTAAACGCAGTCAATGTTGCTTATAACCCACAAGTAATAAAGTTGACATGTAAATATTGTGTTCCTCCTTGACAGTGAAAATCCGGCCTCCACCGCGAGTGCCGTCCCTGCTCAACGTGCTGGTGTACTCGCTGCTGCCGCTCTGCGTCCTGTCCCTGGCCCTGGTCCTGGCGCTGTGGATGTACCGACACCGCAAACCTCCGTACGGCCACGTGGACCTGAGCGAGGTGAGACGCATCAATCCCAACTTTGGGACCCCCTTGAAAATGAGATGGCCAGAGGTGTCAAGTAACGAAGTAGAAATACTTCGTTACCTTACTTAAGTAGAAATTTTGGTTATCTATACTTCACTCGAGTAATTATTTTTCAGACCACCTTTTACTTTTACTCCTTACATTTTCACGCAATTATCTGTACTTTTTACTCCTTACATTTTAAAAACAGCCTCGTTACTCTATTTCATTTGGGCCTTTAAAATAAAACGATCCAGTTAAATTGCTCCATCCGGATAGAGTGAATTTGGTTGTGGTTGTTTCAGATGTTCTTGTCCAGTTTTGTTCTTACATCCGTTCCCTCAGATTCCTGCAACTAAACTTGGATGTACATTCCAATAAAGGTTAGGATAAATGATAACATGCCCCTGAAGTTTGACTTTTTGCACCATTACAATACTTATAGGCAACTAGTCATCATATCTCCTGCTCTCTGAAACACATGTTAATGCTCTATAGTACACATATATGGTTCTTTAATATATTTGCATTATACTAAGATACATTCATTTTCAATGGCTTTTGTCCTTAATGGCTTTTTCCCCCCTTACATTACTTTTACTTTTATACTTTACGTAGTTTTGAAACCAGTACTTTTATATTTTTACTTGAGTAAAAAACTTGAGTTGATACTTCAACTTCTACAGGAGTATTTTTAAACTCTAGTATCTATACTTCTACCTGAGTAATGAATGTGAATACTTTTGACACCTCTGGAGATGGCACATCTCAAGGGGCTATCCTTTAATAAATTCTGAACTCTGAATTTCATCTAAAGGGATCGTCCGAGCAGTTTAGCCTGACTCATTTGGGTGCTGTCACCTTTTGTACTTTGCTAATGTTTGAATACATTTTTTTCCCTGTTTACCTAGGATCCTGGACCTGTACCTCCCTCCCCTCACGTGGGTCTGAAACCACTTCAACTGCTGGAAATTAAAGCTAGGGGTCGCTTCGGTTGTGTGTGGAAGGCCCAATTAATGAGCGAATACGTTGCTGTAAAGATTTTCCCTGTTCAGGTAAGTCAGTAATATCTATATTCTATTTACTTTCGCAGTTATGTGTCTTGGTTCCTGCTTTATATGACCAAATTCCCATAAGATACATGCCCTTAACTCTTTGTGAAAAGCCCCGATGTTTCTGAAATCATCCAAGGTTACTATGCTGTTGTATATGAAAGGACGGCATTCTTTCCTTTGAATCTTCAAGGTGTGCACATGAAACTTTGGCTTGTGTTGACAGGATAAGCAGTCATGGCAAAATGAGCGGGACATATTCGTGACTCCAGGGATGAGGCATGAAAACCTTTTGCGCTACATCGCCGCAGAGAAACACGGAGCCAACCTGGAGACGGAGCTGTGGCTTATCACAGAGTTTCATGAGAGGGTGAGAACGCGTCTCCACACGTGAAGTACTTTAAACTTTAATTAATGAGAGAAACTTATTTCATGTGGCACGTCTGATGTGTACGCTTTTACTCTTGGCAGTAACACAGATTTATTATTTACATTTCTCTGCACATCAATATATTCACGGCTTCATTGCAGATGAATGTTTACAATCCTATTTGTGTTGTAGACGTTTTAAGCAATGTATTGATTAAGGTTGCCCGATCTTCTTAACTATACTGGACTTTCATTTGCTAGAAAAACAATCTATTCTGTCGACTTCAGTTTCAGTTTTCAGTTTTCAGTTTAGTTCAGTTTATTTTTGGTCATGACACAAAAAAAATAAAATAAAATAAAATAAAAAACCAAGAATAAAAATGACAACAAAAAACGAATACACTGTTCAAAGAAAACATAACAAAAAAGTTTCCAGTATACAAATAAACAAATAACATCTAGACCGAAAAAGGGGTAGGCTGAGGCAAAGCTTATTATTTGCCTACCCTCAAAAAGATTAATTAAATTAATGAAATAAAGTAAGAGAAAGACTGCCAGTTAAACAAATTGCTTCTGTGGGGATAACAAACATTCCTCAAAAAATAAAAAAGATTTTTAAAATAAAGGTGCAGTCTACATGTTTCCTTCATCCTTAAAAAAATCAAAGCAAATCACCAATTAAATAAATACCCAATTCAACATCAAGCCACTCATTAATTTAATATAAGGAAATCATCCTTCTTTTCAATGTTTTTTTAAATAAAGTTAAGGTTCTACATAATTTCAAATCTCTATCTAATTTATTCCATACATCCCCCGCTGCCACTGTAGCGTCTCAGTTTGGTGTTGGTTCTGATTGTTGATTTCCTTGGACTTGTGGCTGCAGGAGCAGTCCTTATGTGAGGTTACCGTCGTGGCCTCTCATTGAGAGCTGGATAGTAGCAAGAGCTTCTGGGAAATGGATTTAATCTTGCGCCGTTGTTAATCCCAGGTCCTTTTGTGTTTTTGTGCGTGCAGGGCTCGTTGACAGACCACCTGAAGGGTAACACTGTGACCTGGACTGAGCTGTGTCACATAGCAGAGACCATGTCCCGCGGCTTGGCCTACCTCCATGAGGACATTCCCAGCTACAAGGGAGAGGGGCCCAAACCCACTATTGCACACAGGTAGGAGAAGCAAACCAGAAAACAGTAGGAATGGGCGATATTTTACCGTAAAAAAAAAATCCCCACGGTAAGAATTTGTCATCTCGCGGTAAAAACAATATATTCCCGTTGATGACGTTTTTGTGTAAAGCCGGATTTATGGTTCTGCGTTAAATCCACGCACAACGTAAAGAAAGAAAGAAAGAAAGAAAGATATGAGCAAGAAAGAAAGAAAGAAAGATATGAGCCTGAAAGAAAGAAAGAAAGAAAGAAAGAAAGATATGAACCTGAAAGAAAGAAAGAAAGAAAGAAAGAAAGATATGAACCTGAAAGAAAGAAAGAAAGAAAGATATGAACCTGAACGAAAGAAAGAAAGAAAGAAAGAAAGATATGAGCCTGAACGAAAGAAAGAAAGAAAGAAAGAAAGATATGAGCCTGAACGAAAGAAAGAAAGAAAGATATGAGCCTGAACGAAAGAAAGAAAGAAAGAAAGAAAGAAAGAAAGAAAGAAAGAAAGAAAGAAAGAAAGAAAGATATGAGCCTGAAAGAAAGAAAGAAAGATATGAACCTGAAAGAAAGAAAGAAAGATATGAACCTGAAAGAAAGAAAGAAAGATATGAGCCTGAAAGAAAGAAAGAAAGAAAGATATGAGCCTGAAAGAAAGAAAGAAAGAAAGAAAGAAAGAAAGATATGAGCCTGAAAGAAAGAAAGAAAGAAAGAAAGATATGAGCCTGAAAGAAAGAAAAATAATTCCCGTTGATGACGTTTTTGTGTAACAAACATGGCGGATCTGAGAGCGAGGAGCTTGAGTCATTACAGTTTTGCAGTACAGGTGGACTCATTTAACTGGTTTCTATTAATTCAATGTAATTGGTGTAGTTCAGTAGTATTTAGTATCTTTTAGAGCAGTGATTTGGGGGCTCCAAAGACTGAATGTGGTGATAGATTTATAGTTACAAAGGTGGAGTTGAATTGGTATTTTTTTTATCGTCATTTTTATCATTATCAGGATAAATGCCAGAAATTATTGTGATACATTTTTTAGTCCATATCGCCCATCCCTAGAAAACAGGACAAAAAAAGTTTTTTTGTTTTTTAAAACTACCTAGCAGTGGGAGAACAACTCTGTCTGTTCTCCAACATCATTTTGGTGTCCTAAGCTTTATAAATGCAGCAGTAATCCAAATGTGTAGGAAATACAGATTCACCGAGCTGTGTTGGACTTATAAAAACAAAGCCGGTCTCTTTTTCCTGTAATGTAACCGTGGACCGGACCCTGTCACGCTGGCGCTCTTTCACAAACCTAAATTTGACATTGATTGCCTCAGTTTAAGTGCTCTGTAATATCCACATGATTCATTACCTGACCCACTTCTGAAAACCCCGATAGTAGCCTCTCATATTTTTAGATCAGATGTTTCTCCCCCCCCATCGCTTGTGTGTGAATGAGTAGTTTTGTCTCGGTGTGTGTGGACTAATTCATTTGACTGCTGTGACTAAACGTACCCATTAACAAGGCTATTTTAATGACTATTGTGAAATTCCTTCTTCAGGGACTTCAAGAGTAAGAATGTGATGATAAAAGACGATTTAACTGCAGTCATTGGAGACTTTGGGCTCGCTGTGCGGTTTGAACCAGGAAAGCCCCCAGGAGACACGCACGGCCAGGTACGAACAACTTCCCGCCGGCTTTTTTTAACGTTTACGTCGTCCCCTTTGATAAAGTCGTGCGGATGCTCACGCAAGCCTGAATCCATCTTTGTGAAGGTTGGTACGAGACGGTACATGGCCCCAGAGGTGCTGGAGGGAGCCATCAACTTCCAGCGAGACTCCTTCCTGAGGATAGACATGTACGCCATGGGCCTGGTGCTGTGGGAGCTGGTGTCCCGCTGCACAGAGATGGAGGGTAAGTCCAACAGGGGAGGAATGCCATTTAGGTCCACAGGTGAAAGGTCATTTAGCTTCAGACTGGCCTCATAAACGCAGGATTAGCCTTTTATTTTGTCTGCAAAAGCAAGCCCGATCAGGGCCAAAGTTCTAATGTGGAAATAGCTGCTCTTTATGTCTAATGGACGTGTTGTCGTTTCAAAATCCTGCTCTGGTTATACGATTAAAGCTTTCCTATCTGTTGGCTGACCTTCCATCCTCAGGTACTGTTGGCGAGTACATGCTGCCGTTTGAGGATGAAATAGGTCAGCATCCCTCCCTGGAGGATCTGCAGGATGTGGTTGTGCACAAGAAGATGCGTCCCGTCATTAAGGACTGCTGGCTCAAACATCCTGTGAGTAATTGTGAAAGAATGGCCGCTGCTGTTGAGACGGCAATGCCAGGATGTCTTGCATCCTTTTTTCCACTCAGCATCATAAAATGATCAGTTGCTGCGTAGTTTCTGAAACTTTGCCAGTAATATCCACAGTTTCAAGGCACATGGGTCAATGACGAATAAGGATTTTCAACAGGTCAATTTTAAAATAATTAAAAAAAAGAATATCTATTGCAGTAGTTCAAACATTAAGAATGTTGTGTACACATACATTCATATAAAAAATTTAAATTAAGTGATTTTAGAGTTTTTTGTCAAGATGAATTGGCACTAGCCTTAAAAAAGGTCATGTGGTGCAACCATGATTCATATTAAAATAAATAAATTTCCTTAACATCTTAAAATCTTTTTTTTTTTTTTTTACAAGTTTTCAGTATTATACAAAAATGGTTGTTTTTTTTAACGGTCGCGCCACATGATATTTCATAAAATGGACATCAGTCAAACTTTGTTTGTATATTATGATGGAAATATAAATACAAATGTGTTGCAATCTCACACACTACAAGACAGTTTAGAAATCATGCCAGATAGGGCAGAAGATTGATTTAAAAACATTTAGAGTGATTTCAAAAAAAGTTTTCAAAACAACAGTCCTGGTCGGACGGTCGCACCACATGACATTTTGACGCTTAAAACAACAACAAAATCCCAAATAACTAGTATTTTTTGTAAAATTCAAGTGAGTCCATATGTGGGACAGGTAGTTTATATATTATGTATTTTTTTATCCATTTAAACCTTTTTTTAAATAGAAAAAAAAATCAGTTTTTCAGAAAATATAGGCGTCACGTCATTGACCCATATAAAAAAAATATGTGTACATGGGCGGTATTTTACCGTTCACGATATACCGTCAAAAAAAATTCCCCACGGTAAGAATTTGTCATCTCGCGGTAAAAACGATAAATTCCGTTTTTGTGTAAAGCCGGATTTATGGTTCTGTGTTAAATCGACGCACAACGTACGTGTGCGGGAAAGAAGGAAAGAAAGAAAGAAAGAAAGAAAGAAAGGATAAATTCCCGTTGATACGCGTTTGTGTAACAAACATAGTGGGATCTGAGAGCAAGGAGTCATTACAGTTTTGCAGTACAGGTGGATTCATTTCATTGGTTTTTATTAATTCAATTTAATTGGTGTAGTTTAGTAGCATTTAGTATTCTTTTAGAGCAGATTTATAGTTAAAAGGTGGAGTTGAATTGGTATCTTTTTTATCGTTATCGGGATAAATGCCAGAAATTATCGTGGTACATTTTTTAATCCATACCGCCCAGCCCTAGTGTACATTATAGCACGACGCATCTACTAAACGTGTGTTTCTATAACTTCTTCTTTGCCACGGCAGGGGCTGGGCCAGATCTGCGAGACCATCGAAGAATGCTGGGACCACGACGCAGAGGCGCGACTGTCGGCCGGCTGCGTGGAAGAGCGGATCAGTCAGATCTCCAGGACGATAAGCAGCACTACCTCAGACGGCCCCGTCTCCATTGTGACGTCGCTCATCAATGAAGACCTACCTCCCAAAGAGTCCAGCACCTGAACGGGTGACACCATCCTTCACCTGAGCTCCTGACTATTCTCTTTTTCTTTTCTTTTTTTTTTTATCCAAACTCAGCGGACCTCTGTGAATATTTAACAACTCAACAAAAGAAAAAAAAAAAACAACCTAGCAACTTAAATGCAGCTGCTATTTCATCCCGATACTGGTATTTTTTTTTTTTTTTTTTTTTTTAACCCCTGTTCACCCCTGTTGGATGTTTGTTCTTTGCTTTTAAAGTCAGATCTTACTAACACATCCATCTGCTGTAGTGAAGTAGTAATAAGCTATGCGATGGGCACGTCTGATAACACCCATGTGTCAAATCTTAAACCCTGTCATTACCTCATGTATTTCTTTTGTGTTTAGTCTCTTTTTTCTTTTTTTTTTTTTTTTTTTTTTTTTTTTCATTACCTCACGAGTTGTTGTTTGTCGTTGTTGAATTTTTCTGTCGTGGTCATGATCGTCTGCGGCCAAATGAAATGAACCTTTGCTCCAAACCTCAGACGACATGCTGCACACCTCGGAGGAACCGTTTTGAGACTGTTAGACGAAATATATTCATCTTCCTCAGGGGTTGAAGCTTCTCGATTTTTAAACTCAAAAGTGTGCTCCCTTACTTTAAACCTGTGTATTCCTCAGAAAGGGGCGAGGGGGGAAGTAGGAGTACAGCCGTTTATCGGGAGGGAGGGAGCTAAATGAGAGCTGAGCAGTTTTATCGGACGTTTTGGACTTTTCAAAGATTTAGGACAAGTGTATTGTCCTTGGAACTACCTCTCAGGTATACAGCAGGCTTCTTTGGAACATTTCTCTAATTTGAGAACCAATCCAGCTAGCTATCATGGACATATTCCTGGATTTCCTTTTTTTTTTTTTTTTTTTTTTTTTTTTTCTTCTTTTTTTAAAAATAATTGTTGAAATTCAGAGTTACTCCTTTGCCGGTGCCAGGGGCATTGACGGATGCTGTTTGGAGTTGCAATGTTACGCATTAATTTTAAGTGTGTGTGTGCGTGTGTGTGTGTGTGTAAGTACATGTGAGATTCTGAAGAGTAAATGATATGAAACGGATAGAGCATTTTTTTTTTTCTTTTAAATCATGGAAAGGTATTGGGGTTCACCCTTGCAAGGGCCATACTCGATCAAGCAACATGTCTGTTTTTTTTTTTTTTCCTTTCTTTTTTTTTTTTCTCTTTTAATTTCCATGGGTGTTTGGTCAGTAAACTCAGTCGGACGCCGCTCCCCAGATACCTCAGTCACTGTATGTCATGCAAGGAGAGCTCAAATGGTTGCCTTTGTCTCAAATGCAATGCCATAGTTGTACCATAACATGAATACCATACATGAATGTCCGTTATGCTGCTGTGACTATTCCAGGATACTCAAGGATTTGTAGATGTACATGTAGTCTTTGTTAATATAACACTAACATGTAATAACTATCCGTGATATGATGTGAGGCTAATATCCTGTTTTTGTGTGCGTGTTTTTTTTTTTTTTTTTTTCTTTCTTTTGTTTGTTGTTTTTTTTGAATGGGTAAGCCCTCAGCTGCTTACTCCTCCAGACTGACCTCAGATATTCTGGCAAGTACCTCAGGCTTTTTCTACATGTATATCAAGTTGTGTTATATATTTTATTGTGTTTTAGTAGTTGAGAGTTGAGATATTTTATTGCTGGTTGGGCCTCTTTGTCTGTGGAGATTTTTTTCCCTCCCTTTTTTTTTTTTTTTTTTTTTTTTTTTTCCTCTTCCCCCCTTAAAAGAGCCTGACCAGTTTTTACGGTGTTAATGCTCTACAGACCTAAAAGAAGATGAGCAGATTCTTGTAAATATGTGTGTACACACGGATGCTGAACATTTAGGATTTCCTTTTTACACGCAAAAAGCGGGGCATTTGCTGTTTTTTATTTACAGTTATGGAAAGGGATTTCTCACTTCCACATATACTCTAAGTTATTTTGACAGCTCGCCCTGTGATGATTTTTTTTTTTTTTTTTTTTTCTTCATTTTAAGAGAAGTGTTACTGATATCGATGGATAATGGTATTTGCTCATCTGGTTTAGAAGCTGTGAAATTGGCTTTGGAAAGTAGTATATCATCAAGAACAAATTACAATTTAAAAACCCACATATTTGTTTTGGTTTGGTGCAGGCAGCTTCTGTGATTGGCCATTTGTTTTGAACAGTATTGCCTAAATATTAACCTGCTGATGTGATGTTCTGACCTGTTTTAGTGATAGTTTAGTCACGTTGGACAACACACAGGCTCATCTGTTGTGCTTTGATTAGTGGTGTGGAAAGATAGTGATTTCAACAGTGATCTGTAGCTCTTGCTGATGTTCAGTTTTGTAAAGGACTTTTCGGGGGTGGGGGGGTAAAAAAAAAAAGAAAAAAAAAGCCAAACAGTGTTTTGTGTTTGGAAACCATCATTGTGTTTGTAATGACATGACTGACTGATGCAGCACTGTCAGGATTCACGTGAACAGCGGCGTGTCCAAGGGGCCAGCAATATTTACTACACAGCAATAGTCATTTAACTATCATGGTTTAAGTCATTCAACTCAGCTGTGACTTAGCAGTTTCTCTACTGCAGATCAACATATTGCATCTCATCACACCTGGATCAGGCTCTGAAGGTCCAAGTCTCCTGATGTGGGGGAGAAAATGCAGCGGGTTGAACTTTTGTGCGCATGCTGAACGTGGCCCAGGTGCTTTCACAAATTGTGCCAGAGAAACACCGGTCACGCGAGACAATGTGCAGTGATCGGTTGTTGCCTCCAAATGCTGTCTTACACCCAGCTCTTCTGAACCGAAAAAAAAAAAAAAAACAAAACCCTGTTACCTCATGCAGTACCTCCTTCAGTAACACTAACACGGAGTCAGTCTCATCTTCGACAAAAAGAAAGAAAGAAAAAAAAATCTATCAGTTATTGTGTAAATATTTACTTGATAAATGTAAAGGGTTTCTTCCTTTTCATGTGTGAATCCTGTGAAAACAAAATCCTTTTTATTTTGATTTACAGTCAGCATATTGTTTCTCACAGTGTAATGGATGTTTGAATCGTGTGACCTTCCCTGTTTATGTGACCTGTGTGCGTGTGCGCGCGACTGTGTGGTAAATCAGTACGAATGGTAACTTTATCTGTGCATTGAAATGCTTAGAAATATAAACTAGATGAAAATACATTCATCTTTTTTGTATATTGAAAATAAAGACAAATCCTGATTAACCATGTAAATTGACATATTTGTTTTTGTTCCACTGGACTTGTACAATTTCACAAACCACATACATACATTGTGATTTTAAGAAAAGGGGGAAAAAATGAACAAGAGTGTATATATTCACCCCACTTTTAACCAGACTTTTAACGGATATTGTTAGATTTCCAGGAGGTTCTTTGGCTGTATATGTACACTAGATGGCAGTATGAGTGCCAGTAGTTTTGTTTTGGTTCTTATTTGGGACAATTTTAGTTATTTGACTCTGGATTATGAACTTAAAAAAAAATGTGTGTGTATATGTGACATATATATATATATATATATATATATATTATTCATTTCTTGCTTTGCAGGAAAGGAGCAAGTGTGTTCATTATTCTAAAATAATTCTAAATATGATACATGACATAAATCAGATGATTAAACCTTTTCTCCCTGACATATGAAATAATACACAATCATAACTTAACTGTTCATTATATATTCAAAGTAAAAATACCCCGAACTTTTCTTAAACAGTTTGTAAACATTTGTGTATGATTATGACATAATTGGGTAACTGTACGTTTGTTTGTTTTTTATAAATCTTATTTTATTAAATTTTGTATGAAACTTTTTAATGTATGTATTTTCATCTGACTGGCTGGTTCAATGGTCTCAGAAATTAATGTATCATATGACACATCCATCACTATAGAGTCGAAGGCAGGTTGCAGTATCAGGTTGATAAAATTAAATATATTTTTTCTTTACATTAAGTGAAGTAGGGATCCATATAAGCTCTTGGAATTTATGCATTATAATTTTCTTTTTCCTCAAGGAAAATGTCAACAAACGCGACTTGTGTTACTAGTAGATGTCATGAGAAACGCGTGTATTGGGCGCATTCAGGGACCATCCGTTCAATCTAACTTCAGGCGACATTCGCGCAATCATCACACTGACCTAACTGTATCGATGATTTAAGCGAGGCATCAAGTTAAAACGTTGGTTCGAAGCACACACTGAAATTCAGCCTCTATTATTAAAAAATAAATGACATTATGTGATCCTAATACAACGTAATTCCAGCTGATCTGTCGTTTGCTGTCGCTCAAAACCTTTAATTAAAAAACGTCCGTTGATCCTTGAAGGCATCACCAGCGCTTCCCACCGATTGAATTCATCCAATGAAAACGCAGCACATTGCCCACGTGACCAACCTACTGGTAAATGATATTGACTTGAGAGAGTTGCAGAGAGTCAGCTACTTTTCCATGTACAGTGAGTCGATGCGATCAACTTTCTGCCTTTGTTGGACTTACTTTTTGCCTCATGGATACTTTAGGGTTTTCACATTTTCCGACTGACTAGAAATTGCATGTTTGGATATTTTGGCCACTATGTCAGTATACTGCGGAGAAGGTGAGTTTTGCAAAAGCGTGTTTTGACTGTAGCAGCAAAGCTGATTATGACCGGGGTTGCACGTTTTTATTTGTAAGTTTTTGGGGGGTTTTTGGTTGTTTTTTTTTTTTCGTTTTAAACTTTACGAACTGAAGTGGCGCAATTTGCTTTTATGTGAGACTGTGGTGAATAAAATCCCCTGATCTTACTTTGTACTGGCTGTTTAATGTGTATAGAGCTGTTTTGTAGAAATAAATGAATATATATGTACGTATAATTTTGATACTTAACTAATGTTACGTTATAAACGTTATATTAACTAAGTTGGCTAACATCAAACCCTTTTTTAACGTCAGAAACTGCCAAACTAAAATAAATAAAAGGTATAATGCCACGCAAAACATTATGTAAATATGTTTATTTAAATTCTAAAGGAAATAAACGGGATTTTATTTTGTATATCTGTTTTATTTATTTATCTATCTCTTATAATGTTTTTATTATTTTTTATTGTTGTGGACTGATTATTTTTTAGCCTTAATCCTTGAACTTTTATCTTTTTATAAATTTTATATATTCTATATTGTATGTCAGGCTGCATTGGTCTCCCAGTTTTTATTTTTTGGTCTCCCAGTTTTTATTTATTTGTTTATTATGCTTATTTTTCAGTCAAAATGTCAAAGCACCTTGTATTTCATGTACCTGGATGAAAGGTGCTATATAAATAAAATTTGGTTTGATTTGATTTGATACAGTAAACCCAGCAGTTAGTCAGGACATTATTATGATAGGAATACATATGATAATATTGTATTATAGACATAGAGTTGGGTTAAAAGTTGTATTTATACATTATATTAAAAGTTTACTACAGTTTACCATAGACACCCTTTTCATCCATTTGTTAAGATATCAAGTGTTAAAGGATGAAATTCTTTGTTTTCTTGTTTTGTTTCTTAAACCTCTCTTGAAGTGTTTTTTTTTTACATGTACAAAAGTAAAATAAATCAAATCAAATCCACATTTCCTCTCTGTTTTGCAGCCGTCCAGAGGCGAGAGCATCGTGGTGAGTTCAGGGGTTAGCTGGATAGCTGGGAGATTGTAACTCCAGCTGCTCCAGCTGCTCCAGCTGCTGGGATGCTGCGGAAGAGCAGCAGCACTGGTGGCTTTGGGACAAAGCAAGCACAGGGGCCGCCACGGCACCAGTCCAGACCCGAGCTGGAGCCGGAGCCTCTGCCGGCCAGATCCGCCAACACCTGGGCCAGGGGGCGAAGCACCAAGAACCCCAACCCTCTGCACAATGCGGGGCTCTCCACCCGCTTGATGGGGGCTCCGGGGGTCGACCCCGACTACGTGATGCAGCTGGTGAATGATGTGAGGGGGTTTGCGGATGTGCTGCTCAGCCTCAAGGATGCTTTCCAGCACACAGGTGAGTTCAGGTGGAGCTGGAATGCACAGGTTGTGGAAGTCAGTGAACTGTTAAAGGACAGATAAAGAGAGAAAATGTTGTTTTGTTGTTCTTGTTACGGGCTGTTCTCTAAATATCAGATTTAAGATACATTCTTGAAATTATTTTGTGGCGCTCTATGTGATGCTTGTCGTTGACAGTGGAGGAAGTTAAAGTTTTTCCAATCAAGTCAGTTTTTTAATCAAACAGCCTTTGCACTGCCTTGTTATTCTCAACATTGGCATAATGTGTGGAAAACAGAGTACATCTATTTATAGGAGATGTTATTTTGTGTTTAAGATCAAGCAAAGAGAAATGTTTGCATTTTGAGCTGAGACAGTAAAACCTGATATTTATAAATTATGCTATAGGTTTCCTAGCTGATTCTGGTATAAACATGCAAGCACTAACAACATGTCCTGTTGTCTGTGTTTGCCCAAAGGAATCACAAATACTAAGGTATTATCATTCTTACAACCTTCTACGTGGTGCTGTTGTGAACATTTATTTAAATCATAAGCAGTAGTGGATTTACGTGGTCTTCTTGCTTAGCTATGATGCTTTCTCTTTCAAAATCAGAATCAGAATTACTCAATCTATCCCTGAGGGGAAATTGCTTTTTGTTACAGAAACTCCAAATGCTGAAGAAAACAAGAAGTGCCCCCCTTACTAGATTGACGTATAGGTAAAAAGAAAGTAACATAGAATATTGGCTGTAAATTGCTTTATATTGGCTCCGTAGTAGAATACTAAATAAATAAAGTGGTATTATAAAGTGCTTCAAACAAAATACAAGGGAAGAAAACAGTTTTCTTAACACCCAATGTTTTCCATCATCAATTCAATTCAGTCCAGTTCAAAACTCTTGACTAATCTGCAGAGAAATGTATTATTGCAGTAGTTAAAATTTCAGTCTCCTCAGAGATCCATTGTAGATGGTTATTGCTGTGGGAGGAAGGATCTCCTAGCCGTCTGTGTGACGCTGCTGACGGAAGATACTCCGTTGCTAAATCACTGTGTTGTGAAGATGATGCTCAGGGTAACAAGCTAGTAACAATCAAAAGAGCTTTAGCAACAAGCTGCTACCATGAGCACTGCTATTTTAGGACACACGTCACAGCTCAACATCTAGTGCACAAAAGAACATGAGAGCAGCGGATGCTTGATTAGAGACTGTTGACTTACGTTGTCTTTTGTTTTACCCCTGCTTGGTTTGATGGCTTTGATTTTGTTTGAAAACTGAGGCCCCGTTTACACGGAGCAAAAACTGAGGCGTTTTCATGCGTTTTGGCCGTTCGTTTACACGCAAACAGAGCTCAAAGTCACCAAAAACGATCATTTCTGAAAACTCCGGCCAAAGTGGAGATTTTCAAAAACTCTGTTTTCACGTTTGCTTGTAAACGGAGGAAAACGGAGGAAAACGGAGGAAAACGGAGTAAAACGGAGATTTAGGCTCAGAACGTCATATTATGCTACAGAAACGTCACCAGCATCATTTGTGCGACCTGTGTTTACAATTTGTTTGGCCACCGTCAATATTTTCTTGTATTTTAACTGTTTTATATTCTAATGTCACACTTAAAAGTAACTCCACTTCTCTGTCACTCCAAACGAAAGACTCTCGTTCCGTCTTGGAAGTAACTGGCAGTCAAGGCTGATTTATGGTTCCGCGTTACACCAACGCAGAGCCTACGGCGTAGTACGTAGGCTACGCCATCGATTTAACGCGGAACCATATTATTCAGGCACACATGTCATTTGTTGATGTTTTTTTCCAGGATTCCGATCGGCTTGCATGACTTTACGCTTCTCGTTACACTGCCCCCTGCAGGTTTGGCTGCTCATAGCAACTTAACAGCGTTTTCATGCGGGTTCGTGTAAACGAGGATATTTTTGAAAACGAAGAGGGGAAAATATCCGTTTTTGTAAATACCCGGCTATGTGTAAACGTGGCCTGAGACAAACACTGACAGTGGGTTGTTGTTGAAAAGTTATGGCTCCATTGATTTATAATTATTATTTACCCAAAGGTGCCCGGCGAGGCACCAGTGTGGCATTTTTCAACCATGTGTTATGGCCAACGATTTTGTCTTTCCGTCTTATTTAGCTGTTTGATGGGGAATTAAAAAGTGCCACCGTTGCTACTTTGGTCTAACGCTGCTGTGCAACTAAAAGACTGATGCAGACAAAGACGCCTACACAGGACTCTACTGTACGTCTTACAGGGGGAGTGAGTTGTTTAGCCATTCCTCTGGCTGGAGGAGGGAGAACCTTGGCCTGCGTCGTGCTGAGTGTTTCCCTGAGCCATCACAAAAACATGTGGGGTATTTGCTTCCCCATTAACAACGGCCCCTATTCATCAGGTGCTATGAAATCATACCATAATGTCATTTGGAGTAGGCGTTTATTTTTGTCTCTTTTATTTCTCCACTGAGACACCGAGAAAAGGACAGAGTTGGAGTTACTCATGCTACGTGCTGCTTCTGTCTTGTGGTTTTCTGTCTATATACAGTAAGCAAGTGGGTTTTTATTACTAAAAGGAAAGAAAACGTGGTGGAATATGCTCATGTAAAAACAAATCTGTAAGGACGTAACTGTGGTTTTAAATAAAAGCTATGATTTGAGACTCACAGTGAACCACAACCTTTTTCTCAAAAGGTGCACGTAGGAAACCAACACCCTGCACTACAATGTGATCTAAAGACAGATAAATGTTTAAATGCATGATTTGATCCTGAACGTTGATGTAATGCTTGTGGCTTTTGCTGTCATTACTAGCAATCATTTGCATATTTTAAAGACAACCACACCTTATCGCCTTGTGAATGTTTTGTTTTGTGGCAGGGTGGTTGGGTGCATGTGACCGTCATGCCCACATGTAGAGGTTGTGACTCATGGCATTACAAACTGCTGGAAAATATGTGAATAACCCTGATGTTTGTCACTGAGGCTTTGCCTACTTCATGTTAGTCTACATTGTCTGATGTCTGCATGTGAGGATTTGTTAATTATAAGCTAAGCGATGATGTCAACACCTGGTTCATCTTCACGTGTGTGTGTTTTCGTTCCAAAGTGGTTTGAAGACATGCATAGTTATGAATATAAACTATATAATTCCATTTTCACATAAGCTCATTTAAACAAATTAGTATAATTATGCCAAGAAAATATGCAAAAAAGCACTAATGGGAAGATACATTACATTTATATTCACATTTTCAGTATGTGTGAGCTACGTTGCAGGCAGCGCTGTCTCTGCCCACAGTGGTTTTCTTTGTGATTAGCAGCACGTCTTGTGCGACGAGACAAACAGCCTCTCAGAAACAACCCTTTCTACGTGTTTAGAAAACCACAGGAACAGCTTTTCAGCTGGTCCCAACTAGGAATGGGCGATATTTTACCGTTCACGATAAACCGTCATAAAAATTCCCCACGGTAAGAATTTGTCATCTCACGATAAAAACGATAAATTGAGGAAATGAGAAAAAAAGACAGAAAGAAAGAAATGAGCCTGAAAGAAAGAAAGAAGGAAAGAAAGAAAGAAAGAAAGAAAGAAAGAAATGAGCCTGAAAGAAAGAAAGAAAGAAAGAAAGAAAGAAAGAAAGAAAGAAAGAAAGAAAGAAATGAGCCTGAAAGAAAGAAAAAGGAAAGAAAGAGGAAAGAAATAAATAAATAAATAAATGAGCCTGAAAGAAAGAAAGAAAGAAAGAAAGAAAGAAATGAGCCTGAAAGAAAGAAAGAAAGAAAGAAAGAAAGAAAGAAAGAAAGAAAGAAAGAAATGAGCCTGATAGAAAGAAAGAAAGAAAGAAAGAAAGAAAGAAAGAAAGAAATGAGCCTGAAAGAAAGAAAAAGGAAAGAAAGAAAGAAAGAAAGAAAGAAAGAAAGAAAGAAAGAAAGAAAGAAAGAAAGAAAGAAAGAAAGAAAGAAAGAAAGAAAGAAAGAAAGAAAGAAAGAAAGAAAGAAAGAAAGAAATGAGCCCGAAAGAAAGAAAGAAAGAAAGAAAGAAATGAGCCTGAAAGAAAGAAAGAAGGAAAGAAAGAAATGAGCCTGAAAGAAAGAAAGAAAGAAAGATTCCCTTTGATGACACTTTTTGTATTGGTATTTTTTTTATCGTCATTTTTATCGTTATGGGGATAAATGCCAGAAATTATCGTGATACATTTTTTAGTCCATATCACCCATCCCTAGTCCCAACAAAAGAACACGTTGGTTGATGGAAACAGGGGAACTCCAACCTCACCTGTTTGACTAACTTGACCCACCTCACGTTTACCCACAACAAATTCCTCTCTTTACTGTCTTTGTTCAGTCACACTGTGGGACAGCTTTTGAAGGCCACATGAGAAAACGTATCAAGACCTACTGTACCGTGGTGGTGACTTGCTATGTTCACACTGTGTCCAGATTGTATCTGGACACATTTTTGACAATCTAAATAGTCAAAAACCACATGGTATTTAAGTTTTCCAAACTGGAAAGTAAATACAGAGGTGGTTTCAAATTCACTTCATATCAATTGCACAGAAACATCCCACTGCTGCTCCACATAATCATTTGCTAGAGTAGCAAATCCAGTTCACATCCCTCCATATTTGTTCTGTTTTGCATCTCTTCTGTGCATGTAAGTCACCATAAGGCACGTTTCCACAAATGGGCGTTCCGGGTAGATTTTTCGAGTTCGGGCCGTTTGCGTGTGTCTCCATTATTACCAGGAATGGCCCAGTAAATGTGGCCTTTAAGAACCTTTAGAGGGAGAACAACATCTGTAGCAGGAGAAGTACTCAGGTTGTGCAACAGGAACCTCCTAGTGGGGGTCTCTGCTGATTGGGATGTTTGAATTACGGCCAGCACTCTCAAGTGAACATAAATCATGTGCTCACAACTCATTTCTACCATTTGGACCATTTGCTATGAGTGCATTTGAAGAAGTTGGAGATTACAGGAAAAAATGATTGATGGACCAGCGAGTTGGTTCAGGTCTCGTTGGTATACTACGCCATTGTAGAGGTACAGCCGGGGGATTCTTTTAATATCATTCTCTACGACCGCAGTGTACGTTTGAAAAAAACAAAACAAAAAGAAAATGCAACTAGCATCCATTGCTTATGTTTTTCTTTTTTCACTTTATTCTTTTGCCGCATTCTTCTTTTTTCGTTTCCTTCAAGGCTGCTGGTGGTTTTGTGAACAGCAAAAAACGTGCATTACTGCCACGCTGTGCTATTTTCTTCAGTCAAAAGTGCTTGTGTGGCGCTGCAGGGGTGGGCAATCCTGGTCCTGGAGGGCCGGTGTCCCTGCATGTTTTAGATGTTTCCCTGCACTAACACACCTGATTCTAATTAATCATCGTCATCAGCTTGTCATCCAGGGCTGCACAATTCTGTTAATGACACAGTCACTTGTATCATGGTGCAATGAAGCAGGGAAACATCTAAAACCTGCAGGGACACCGGCCCTCGAGGACCAGGATTGTAGTGGAGACACGCCGTCTGAAGGGCTTGAAGAGACAGTCAACCCTGTTAGAGGTTTCTGTCTGGCCAGTTTGCCCTGAACTCCTGGTAGTGAAAACACGGCTTTAGAAACCACATAACCACATGGATAAGGGGACATCAGCATGGACACACAGATCAGATCTGATCTACTATATAATGTAAACAGACAGGATGCTGTTAGAATATTCTAAAAATTGGATTTGGACTGGCAGTGTGAGCGTAGTCTTATAAATTCTGTTCCAAAGTACTTTTATTTATCTCCAAAGACAGTCTGTATAGCTACATGCACATCTAAATCGAGCTATTGGGTATAATCGAGCTAAGGATTTAACTGGAGTTTCCGAGAAATCAGAATGTACATGCGCGAGGAGAGAATCCAATTATTGAGTGAGGGGCGTTCGACTTCGCCACACTAGGTGGCGCTACACGCCCTTTCGCGTTGGCATTCTTCCGCTTAGTTAGAACAATTAGGAAATAAGCGCAGGAGATTGGAAGCAGGCATAGAAGGAGGACAACAACACGCCAACGATGCTATAACTCTACATATCGTACATACTAAGCCTGATCGTGTTGCACGTATGATGCACACAAATTCTTCCTCTTTTTCCGCTACTGTCTCGTTGTCATGCCGTGACTGTAGTTATTACCGCTTCTGCGATCTCATCTGTCTCAGGCCGGTCAATAGCTCAGCTAACTGCGGTTTACGTAAACATGCTGCAGTAACTTAATTTAGAACCGCATTATCTGGCTCTAATAGCAAATTTCAAGAACTCCAGTTCGGTTCGACTACAGCCAATGGCGTCAATTCAGTCAAAGCTAAGGTATGGCAAGGTTACGAGTCACTGAACTTCGCTACAGTATGAATCAACATGCCCACCAAATACTCATCACAGTGTTGATCAATTCAGTCAATGCACCTTTACGCAATACGCATCCGTTTTCGGCACCATGGACAGCAAGCGACAGAAATAGCGTATCTGACAAACGCAATTTAACTCATTCTGTTCACTTCATTCACTATGACTCCCACTTTCCCTACCTGTTCCTTCTCCCTCAGCTGCCGGGACAAAATTGGACCCATCACTTGCCTTCTTTTTTTGAAAAAAGAATTTGCAGGGTTGCCTGCTTCCTTTTCAATTTTGTAAATTATTAACACTGCAAAGCACGCTAAAAACGACATTGATCTAGCGACCACCGTCGTCAGGGATGCTGGGACATCACATTTCAAGATATGGGGTGGGGGGGGTACAAGTGTTGGGAAAGATAATACCTAGTGAAATCAATTATGTTGTTAATAATTCCATGTAATTCCAGAGTAATTCCATGAATTTATTAAAAAAAAAAAAAACATTTACATTTTCCCCTGAAGCCAAGGTGTGGCGGCTGCCATACCTTGGCATACCCAATTGATTCCCCTGACTACAGCCCGACTAAGGTGTATACATAGTTTTTAAAACTCCAGACTAAGGCAATAATTCGACCTTCTCTTAGTGCATGTAAACATCATGATTGATGCAGTAAATGTTGGGATTTGGTGTGTAGGTCATCCAAATGCAGGAGAACAGGAGACAGAAGCACAGAACATCATCCTTTTATTTTACAAAAAATGACTCCAAAGCAGTTTAATGAGTAACTCCAAAAACTTCAGACAAGACATGAAGTGTCAGGAGAAGTGAGGGAAAGCGAGCCAAGGAAACACAGCTGTACACACTCAGGCGCTGATGAGACACAGGTGGAGGCAGTTAAACTAGAGCACACGACAGCAGCAAGTGACTCACTGGGGAAAATAATTTTAAAGCAGGAAGTAAGGTTCACCATAAACCAGGTAAAGCAAAGCAAAAGTAAAAGGAAGCAAAGAAAACACATCAAAGCCTTGAAAGTGAAACTGTTTATAAACTAATACACAAATAACGTCAATCCATCCCCGTCCAGTTGGGAACAATGGTGTCGTCTACCTGTGCCCACTCCGTAAAAACGCTCAGTAAAAACACAACTCTCTTTACACTTCAAACTAGGGCTGCACGATTCTGGACAAAATGAGAATCACGATTTTTTTGCTTAGAATTGAGATCACAATTCTCTCACGATTTTTTTCCAATATAAAATTTATTGCACTTATTACTTTAACTTTGCAACAGCTGAACAAAAATAAAATAACAATAAACATCTGTCTTCTTTACACAAACCTTTGAATAATTTAAACAATAATAACAATTTTGAACAATATTTGTTCCTCCCTGAGTTGAACACCCTTTCAGAAAGGGGACTTGTAACAGATCCTGTAGTTCTGAGGCAACAAATTATTCCTCTGGCTGGGATGAACCCCCCATTGCCTTTTGCTGCTACTAAGAAGCTGCCGATACAAAAGGTAAACGTTACAAAAAATATGATGGTGCCTGATAAAAGACTGGCATCAACTTTGTAACAGCTGACATTGAACATAAAAACAATAAACATCCATTTTTTTTTTTTTTTTTTTTTAATTTTTAAATCGTCGTCATTTGGAAATGAGATTGCGTTCAAGCATGAATCGAGATCGCGATTTTTTAACGATTAATCGTGCAGCCCTACTTCAAACTGTGGGCTCCTATTTACAATGAAAATATAAAGTAGACTGTTACATTACAAAACCCTCACATTTCTAACGATGGATAAGAGGCGTCATCAGTATGCGTTTATGGTTTTAGAAAGAAAAAAAACCTGCGTATTCACAATTTACATGCTAAGGGATTGAAATAAAAACAATTCATTATATTTAATCTACTACTCTTGTTGTGGCAGAGCATTTGTAAACTTTGAACATGAAGCAGTGATGAGGAGCAACAAAAGCATGAGGTTTTGTCCGTGAACAGACGCAGTATTTCCTCCAGCAGCAGCATTTTTACACACAAGTCTCTCTATTAGTCTGGAATAAAATCTTCAGAATCTAATCAATTCACCACATTCATGGATGAAATTAAATCATTTGGAGATAAAAAAAAAAGAAAAAGGAGTTGAAGGGAATCCCTTTCAGAGATGGCACCGTAGCCTCTTTGTGTAACTCAATAAAAGGGGGAAAAAAAGTTGGCAACCACTCAAGTCATGTCCGTATGCAAGTCCGACATTCATATTTGTTCATCCCAGTCCATTACCGTTAAGCATTTGGGTTATGAGTTGACATATTATCTAAATTATCAGTGGACATCTGATTTATTGTAAAAGATAGGACACATATACAGTAATTTTACACTTTTACTTAATATGCTTTTTTTGTCAAAGCACTATGCCACATTGTTACAATTTCATGCATGAATTATTGAATTTTTTTCTCTCCAAATATAATTATTTGCTCATGAATACATTTTAATTTGTTCCCTTCAGAATGCATTTAAGTACATAGCCAGCAGAAAATCCTTTAATGTTGAGTGACGGTCATGTCCATTGAAGAACGAAAGCTTCCCTCCATATTTTGGAAAATGGCTTTCGAATTCTGTAGCTCACCACTGTTGTAGCCACTATGCTTCAACAGGTTTATATTTATAAACTATATGTTTGTTACTAAAACAAGACGGCGGAAGACACATAAAGATATTATAATGAAGCTGATTTCAGCTCTGCTCTTAAATCTTGTGTTGGAGCGCAGTTAATGTACTTACACCAACTCACTGGATCAGCATCTGTGTCTCCTCACAGTTCCTTCAACTCACGCTGCTGATAACTCAACGCTGAGTAATATTCAATACAACTATTATGCAAGTGAGAATGCTGGAGCGGGATAATCGCATTAAATTGATCAAAATACTAAATAATGTAGTGCTAAATGTTTTCAGACTATTCATTCAGAAGAAATAATTTTTCTCTTGAAAATAAAGGGGAGAAAATGGAGCATTATTTCGAGAGTTGTCCCGATCCGATCACGTGATCGGAAATCGGGGCCGATCACGTGATTGCAGACTCGATCCGGACTCGGACGTTATGAGCCGATCAGGAATCGGATATATATATATATATATATATATATATATATATATATATATATATATATATATATATATATATATATATATATATCAGGGTTTCCGTTGTCCGGTAATTGCCGGACTTTGTCCGGTAAAATATGCCGAAGTCCGGTATTTTATAATCTCTCCGGTCAAAATGTCCGGTGAAAATACTCACTGGCGCCGACATCCACGTGTGCGTTGATTTATGGTTCCGCGTCGCACCGACGCAGAGTCTACAGCGTAGGGTTCGCGGCGACGCGCACCCTACGCCAGACCCTACGGCGTAGGCTCTGCGTTGGTGTGACGCAGAACCATAATTCCGGCTTAAAAGTAAACAACATGCGCCCAAGTACCCGTGCATGACAGGCAGACACACACGGGCAGAAGAGACAATTTCTTTAATTTTTATTTTTTTTAAAAACTTTATCCTTATGAACGCAATTGTTATATACGGTAGTCCAACTTTCCTTATTTTAATCAGAACACTTTCTTTTTTCCTCTTCGGCGTGGAGTAGTGGGCTTGGAGCGGCAGCCATCGGTTAGTTTTTTCTTTTTAGATCCGAGGCTTTGCGTAGATGGTGGCTTCCGCAACTTTCAGGCGCTTTTTCTGCGCAAGCAAGCTTTATAGATGAGGCCCCAGGACTGAAGCGGAGCTGCGGCGTCGACATTATGGTTCCGCGTCGCGGAAGGCTCTGCGTTGGTGTGACGCGGGACCATAAATCAACGCACACGTGGAGTAGTGGGCTCGGAGCGGCAGCCATACACCGCATGCGCGCAGAGCACGCCTGTTTTTTTTGAAGCTGAAGCAGCCCTATGCTAAAAAAAGAAAAAGAAAAGAAATTTTTTTTATACTGACTTAAGAATGTTCAAGCTGCCTACCTCCTATGTGCTCAGTTTACAGTACACATGTTAAAATATAATAAAAGGGTCATCCTGCATAATTTTCTTTTCTCTTCTTCATTTTTTATTGTTTTATAAAAGTATCGGATCGGGACTCGGTATCGGCAAGTCCTCAAAATCAAAGGACTCGGACTCGGACTCGGGGGCAAAAAAACCTGATCGGGACATCCCTAATTATTTCCCTACATCTTTAATCATAAAGGGAAAAACACAACCACATAAAGATGCATCAAACCATTAAGTAAAACATGTTCTTTTGTTGAAACCTTTCTTTTATTATAAGTCGCGTTTCTATTACACTTTTTTGCAAAAGAAAAATCGGACCTCAGAATTTGCGATTAAGGAAGCGGTTGCTGTTTCCATTGAACTGTATTTTTCCCTGGATGAGTGTAACTCCTCTCTCCATACTCTCCGTATCTTGTCCTCTTCAAAAAAAATGATATATGATATAAAAGATATATTTTGAATAAGATGGACAAAAATTATTGATCAGTCAAATGATTATTCAGAGGCAAACACCTTATGTAATGCAGTAATGCACAATGATAGTAGTTTTATAGCACAACTATATTGAATGAGGCCAAAAACAGCTGAAACCTAGATTTTGATGACTTTAGGTTCACTGGCTACGACACATCCTGATGTGGAAATGTGTAAAAAGTGTTTTCATGGCACTTTAGCCATAAACTGGATTATCGACACATCTGAAAAACAACTGTTTTTCAAATTAGAGCAGTTTCCATTACAGCTTTTCTTTTGTGATATTTGGGCTTTGTGCAAATCTGCGGGGTTACGGGTCATAATCTGACTCAATAGCCGCGTGGCTACTGAGTCAGATTCCCCTGATGTCAGTGCCACAAGCATCTAAAGTTACTCACTGCAGTAAGTACAAGCTTAGTACTCGTACGGTGCTTCACATCCACTTATACGACCAGAAATGCATTGATGATGTCAGAGAATTTTCTTCACATTTTCTTTTCCCCATTTAAGTCTGTATTCATTTGTGGAAGATAGCTTTGTAAATGGTTTTAAAAACGGCATGAAAAATGAGTCGTATGCACTGAGCTGAGCTGCCGTCCCCCTCCCATCCCCCCGCTCTCCTGCATACTCTGCATTCCTTTAGAACAAATGTTCACTTGTAGCTATAGTGCCTTCAATAATGGTAGGTATGAGGCACATTGACTAAAAACTCATCTTAAGAATCATTGCATAAGTTATCAATGCTGTCTCTCCTTTGGAATTTTCAGTTTATGTGAAAAGGAAACATTTTTCCATTGTTTTCAATGAATCCAGAGAAACACTGAAAAAAAAAATGAAAATAAACTTTGTTTCACTCTTTTTTTTTTTTTTTTTTTTTTTACAAAATATGAAGATATTTTTACAAGCAGCGGAGTGGTTTGCCCTTAAATGAGCCAAAACAACTGTAGGAATGTGTCTTGAGAAATGTGCGGTGGAAGTTTGGGAAGGTCTGCGGGTCAGGAGAGCTGAACGGGGTTAGGTTTTTTACTTTTACGCTTCATGACAACAGGTAGACATCAGGGTTTAAAAAAAGTCTACTTCCTTAAAGGTTTCCATGTTAAAAAAAAATAGACAAAGAAAAAATCCCCACACTAATTATATTCTCGCATCCTCAAGTTTGTCATACCACAACTGCCAGAAGTCAGAACAAACATCTCAGGCATGGTGGCGAGTCGGGAGATTAAAGCTTACAGTATTTACTCAGTGTATGGTGTTCATTGTACAGTTTGCTTGGCTGCAGATAAGTCCTGGAGCTGCTCCGCGGAACGCATTCTTCACACACCTTAGTGCTGCGTAAGAAGACGTGTTGAATGCCCCTGAATGAGGAAGAACGTGCAGCTGACTCACAAATCCTTTTCACTCTGAAGAGCGTGGCATTTTTCATCGCTCGGTGTCATCCTGACACGCTGATAGAATCTGGCTGGGCTGCGGTGGAAGTGCATTGTTCTGTGTTTCACGACGGTACCAGTCTGAAACTGCACCGGTGTCTCACATGATGACATATTCAATAAGTATTTGCTATATCTGATGGTACCTTACTGGGACTTAAAGCAGCACTATGTAACTTTTCCACCTTAATATAATCAGTACTCGAGTTGAGGGGGGATGAGGGGGGATGGCATCCCCCCCTGAAGTAAAAACGGTCAAAATCATCCCCCCCTTTCCATCCCTTATGTCATTTCATCAATGAATGTGGTTTTACTGCTATTTCAACATTTAGAGTCATCACCAGAAAAATAACCGATTTGACAATTTTCACCTGTTTCAAGTAAATTTTCACTTGAAATAAGTAGGAAAATCTGCCAGTGGGACAAGATTTATCTTCTCATTACAAGCAATAAAATCTTGTTCCACATGCAGATTTTTCTACTTATTTTAAGTGAAAATCTACTGGAAACAGGAGAAAATTGTTGTTTTTTCCAGTGATGAGTCTTGTTTTAAGTGTAATGAATTTTTTTTTACTAAAATGAGACATTTTAACTAGAAATAAGAAAAATATTCTTGTTAAGATTTTGAGTTTTTGCAGTAATCCATTTTACTTATCCTGTGAAGGACAGAATCATATTGATAAGTTCAGAAAACTGTTTTTATTGTTGTTTTGATGTATTTGATGTAAGCCCAGTGGATATTTAAAGCTTACAGAAGGCTGCATTTAACTGCTGCTATGTCATTCCTGCAGTATTTCTGCAGGTATTTTGGCCAGTGCTATTATTTGTAATATATTATATTATTTTTAATCAGCACAAATTATCTGTCCCCATATGATAAAATCCACCATCCCCCCTGATTTTTTTTTACAACTCGAGTACTGAATATAATATTTCCAGAGTCATTGTGATGGTACATCAACTTCCAACAGGTTTAATGACACCTCTGTCATGGTCTGAGGGGTCTGTATCGCCTTCACTGGCACT
Organism: Cololabis saira; assembly: GCF_033807715.1. Taxonomy (NCBI): domain Eukaryota; kingdom Metazoa; phylum Chordata; class Actinopteri; order Beloniformes; family Belonidae; genus Cololabis; species Cololabis saira. The sequence goes on along the minus strand of NC_084596.1, from coordinate 13,952,699 downwards.
ATGTAACTTTGAGGTGCATGGTAAGAACCCTTCCACACTAAAAAACTACACATTTTTACGGCTTTGACTGCTTTACGGCATACGTCACGTCCCCCTCCTTCACGATTCGTAGTCGAGACGAAAGCTGGGCGGGGCGTGGAGCGCAGAGCTCAGCAGAAGCCGGTATCATGGCCAAAGCAGCGAAAAAAACGAAGAAAATAAAGTTTTTAACTGAGAAAATAATTGGCAATGAGGAAGCTTTATAAAATAATAATACAATTGAATAGAATTACAGCACTGGAGGAAAGAATGCAATGCAAAGAAAATGTATAGAACATTTCTACTATTTTTCCTGAGAACTGTAAAATTGTGCAGGGCTGATCTGCAAAACATTCAGTTATTCACAGGTTATAAAGTATTTTTTTATTTTGTCAGTAAGTATGTTGAACTACTAATTTATGACAAAGTCCCTCTAAAAAACGTGACAGGAAAAAGGTGCAGTAGTAATTTGGGGCGCATTATCTTGCTGTAACAGGACAGGGGGGCGGGGGTGACTTCACTAATAAAACCATGTTGAACTCAATGTTTTTCAACATCGTCATATTATATTGTTTAGCCAAAAATAGATACATTACTTCCACGCTATCCATCCTGCAAATACGGAAGAGTATTAGGGCCAGGCAGGAGAAAAAATATTTGAGAGGGGAAGATTATTTTTTTTTTGTGCACTTCGAGAAAAAAGTCGAAATGTCGAGAAAAAAAGTTGAAATGTCGAGATTAATGTTGAAGTACAATTTCGAGAAAAAAGTCAAAATGTTGAGAAAAAAAGTTGAAATGTCGAGATTAATGTTGAAGTACAATTTCGAGAAAAAAGTCGAAATGTCGAGAAAAAAAGTCGAAATGTCGAGATTAATGTTGAAATACAATTTCAAGAATAAAGTCAAAATTTCGCCCTTTTTTCTCAATATTTTGACTTTTTTCTTGAAATTTTACTTCAACATTATTCTCGATATTTCGACTTTTTTCTACTCAACATTTCGACTTTTTTCTCGAAATTGTGCTTCAACATTAATCTCAACATTTCAACTTTTTTCTCATTTCAACTTTTTTCTCAACATTTCGACTTTTTTCTCGACATTTCGACTATAAAAAAAAATCTTCCCCTCTCAAATATTTTTCCTCCTGCATGGCCCTAATACTTACCATATGCAAACGACCGCTGAAAACAGAAAAGTAGTTTTGAAAGTCTGTCCCGTCTTATTTCATTCACTATCAAAACAAATGCAGCGACGGGGACAGGATCTTTCCGGCAGTACGCGCTGGTGCTCATGGGAAATGTAGTGTTCTTTCTGGTAAAGCACTACCACTTTTGTCCAAAGGAGCCGCCAAACTCAACAAAAGCTGAAAGTTACATTGTGCTGCTTTAAGACTTTCATCAACTCTGTAAACTTTGCATTGGCACAACAGTTTGCTAATTAGAGTAAATGCCAGCATTGATATTACTGCTGTTGCCATGTCACTGGATTTTGGCAGTATTTACCATTTTAATTAGCTTCTACAAATATATAGCCATTCAGCCAAGAAGAGGCTCCATCAACTGAAGTGGCCATTTGCAGGTGGTGCCTTCAATGGAGAGAAATGCCAAAAATGAGCACGTAATTCGTTAATGGCCCCTGCTCTAAACTTAAAGAAAGGAGAGATTTGTCAGGCAGTAGTTTCCCGCTGGGATGTTGAATGGTGTTTTTGTGTAAGTTTGAGGTTGAGGTATGTCTCCTAGGGTGGGATTTATGGTTCTGGGCTTCGGTTGTTTGTGCAGGACATTGGTGTCATTTTGAGGAAGGTTTAGTGCAGCAAGGATGATGTTGAGCTGCTCAAAAACTTCAAATAGCAGGCCGGCTCCATGTGCATTTCAGGTTATTGTTCACATCGATGTCTCGGCCCCAGACGCTCTAAACACCAGTGATCGTAAGGGAAAAAAGCTCTGCTTTGGTTTCCATAGACGCGCCCCAGTCACACATCTGATCATAATTAGATTGTTCATGGGGGGGGGGGATCATAAAGAGTGTACGGAAGAAATATATAAAAAACTGAGTATCAGTGGGCTCACACCAAAACATGGACAAAAAATCCTAAGGGATATATATGTATAATCTATAGCAAATAAGCAATTAAGAAGAGACACATCTAACTTAAGAGTTGGTTTCTAAAAGACATGCAGAACAAGTTCAAACATTTGATCTAAATGATCATCATCAGCAGCCGTATGTGAAATATCTAATAAACATCTTATTAAAAAAATGGTGCTCTCCTAGAAAATAAAATATTCAGCTTGCCTCTTATATGGGAGAGTTAGTCTTTAAGTTCTGATATATAAAATAAAGAAAATGAAAAGATTAAGCTCAACAAAACGTGTTGCTATGAGATCAAAACATTGAAATGTATATGAAACGTCTTTGTGTTAGTGAATGTGAGTTAGGAAAGAGTTTTTTAAAATTTTTTTTTAAAGATTTCTTTTGGGCTCTAGTGGCCCTTTATTCAAAGTATACAGACAGGAAGGGGGTAGTACGGTGGCCGAGACCTGCCATTGCTGAAAATAAAAGTAACGCTGCAAACAGAAACAAACGCCGCTGCAAATAAAAGAAACGCTGCAAATATAAAGAAACCCCGCTGCAAATAAAATAAAAAAATGGCGCAAATAAAAAAAGCCACAACGGAAGTGAAGCACCGGGGACTATTTTTGCCGATGCACCGGTGTTGCACAGTAAAAATTACACGTAGCGACGTTGAACACTAACCTTTTCACTTATTTTCTCGTTTGTTGTTCTTCTTCTTATTCCTCGCTCTTCTTATTTCTTCCTTTTCACTTACGTCTTCTTCGTCTTCTTCTTCTCCTCTCACATAAAAACACTGGTGCATCAGCAAAAATAGTCCCCGGTAATTCACTTCCGTTGTGGCTTTTTTATTTGCGTCGTTGTTTATTTTATTTTCAGCGGCATTTCTTTATATTTGTAGCGTTTCTTTTATTTGCAGCGGCGTTTGTTTTTATTTGCAGCGTTTCTTTTATTTTCAAAGCGTTTATTTTATTTGCAGCGTTTCTTTAATTTTCAGCAATGGCGGGTCTCGGCCACCGTAGGGTAGAGAGAGAGAGAATGGGGATGACATGCAGCGAAGGTGCACAGGCTGGGATTCAAACCTGCGACTACTGCAGGAGGACTGTAGCCTCAGTATATGAGCCGCTTGCTTAACCCACTGCGCCTCAGGAAAGAGTTTTAAATGTGGTTTGGTTCCAATATCTGAATTTTCTTTTCCTTACACACATCTTGGATTTTGGACTGTTCTTCAAACAGAACTTAGAAACCTGATGTTCAGTGTGGTTTATCACGCAGATCTAACCAATTAGATCAATAAAGTGTCTGGAGTAGAGGTGCTGAGCTTTAGGCTGCCATTACAGGATGATTGATCAGATCTTCTGTCGTCTGGTCACAAATACTTTTTCCTTCGTGAGATGAATGAGTGCAGCTGCTTCATAAGGCAACCAAAAGTCTGCACTTTTAGGCTGAGAGCACGTTGCAAATGTAGCTGACATAGACGTCTCCATTTAACTCACTTCTTTTTACACCTTCCTAAAATTCCCCTGAACGTGTAATGAAGACTTCGTCTGAAGCCCAGACCTCACACGGTGCAGTTCACTTGTAGTCCAAGCGCAGGTAGCCATTAAGAGCCTGCTGTTTACTGTCTGTGTGATGACTGGCTCTCTCTCTGTTGCCAAACAAGGCCTGGGATGGATGGAGAGGCTCCTGGCAATGTAGCATTTGTTTAGACACACTGGGAAATTAGAAACGAGAGACGGAATCTGGAGGAAACAGGACAACCTGTTGTACACCCCCAAGTGCAAAAGGTCCTCCTACGTAGGGCTGGGTATCGATTCAAATGTCAAGAATCGATTCGATTCCGAATCTTAATATTTAGAATCGATTATCATGATTCAATTCGATCTGATTCGATATTGATTTGGCTTAGTGTTATTTAAAATGTTTTTTGAGCTGTTGCCTGAATTATATGACTGTAAAATAACTAGTGAAATAATAATTTCACAATAATTATTGTGAAATAACTAAGAAATAACTCAAACAGGCCTTTCAATATCCATTTAAAGTGCAAAAAAGAAAGAAATTGCAACAATTCATGCAGTAAACAAATCATTTTAGCTTATCTAATTTATTCTGTCACCACGCACACATATTGCCATGAAGCACCTGGCATTTTTCAGAAGTGTCATGACAAACTGTGTGTCCGACTACTGGGATTAAAGTTCACCTGGCGAAAATGATGAAAAAAAAAAAAATAAAAAATCAAAAAAATAAAGAAAAATAAAATCGAACTGCTTTCAGAAACATCATGTGGGTCACAATTACCAAACAGATCCAGGGAGGAAACAGAGACGGATGAAATCGGTTTTATTTTTTCCCACATTCCGTTTTTATTTGTTCCATTTTCGGTCTATTTCGGTTTTTAATTTTTGAGAATTTTGTTTTTAGCATTTTTTGCAAATGTAACCCCAAGACAGTATATAAAGTAATGAAATATAGACAATTTATGCAATTATAACCTAACGCTTTAATGTTTTCATACCTTTAAACATATTTAAAGGCAAAAACATGGCACCAGTTATTCTCGTGTCCAACAAAACATTCCTTTTTTGGGGATGAACAAAAAAATAACCAAAAGTTGTAATGTAATGATTAAAAAAAAATTATACATAAATAAATAAAAGAAAATAGCACCCCACAGACATAAGAATCGATTTTTATGAATTAATATGAGAATCGATTTAGAATCGGAAAATCGATTTTTTTCGACACAGGCCTACTCCTACGTTGACATTTTCTTGTCTCTATTCAAGAGATGTGTAGATAATCTGAGTTCAGCCTATTGAATTAATTTGTCAATGGGAACCCCAGAAGGCGGGTGTTTCCCTTTTCGATGGAGAATTTGGGGCGATGAATAGAGTTACAGCAAGGACTGATGCATCACCAAACTGGAATTCGGTTGACTGATACTGATTCTGAGAACAAACATAAAGAAGTCATCTGCTGCTGTGAGTGTGGATGTGTCACTCCACTTCCCTCCGGGGGGGTGGCGGGGGCTTGCTAAAGACCTCCTTGGTGTCTCAGTGAAGCCCCGCGGCTGTTTCCCAAGCGCCGCGCTGTCACCAGAGCCACCGGGGCTCTAGTTTTTGGAATTTTAAATTCCGATTTTAAATCGTAATCGCGATTATGTAATTAGAACGATGTTAAAACGTGAAAATCGTAAAATCGATTTTTTTTTTTTTTGTAATTTTTTTTTTTTTTTACCTTGTCTGCACACATATTAATGATTGATACCATATTAATGATTGATGGAAATACCTCTCAATACCTGCGACAAGTGCCCCATGGGAGAGGCTCTTTAGTGTAGGAGGGGGCGTTGTAACATGCCACCGGGCATCCCTCAAGCCAGATGTGGTAGACCGGCTCGTGTTCCTTGCAAAAAACTTGCAAATGTGAACAGCAAAAGTAATGACTGACATTACACACCTCTACCTCCTTCATGGGTTGCATTATTATTTAGCATGCAAAGACCCAGTTTAGTTTAATTAGAAAATGTCTTGTTTTATTTAATTGGAAATATAACTTACTGTATGTTTGCAAGTGCTGATTTGCTGATTTTTTTTTTCCAGAGATAAAACTTTATATTTTATTATATTTTTTAAAACTTTTTTTCAACTTATTTTACAGAGTTTTGCACTTTATTCATTAATTTTTGGTTTAATAAGAGCAAAGTTTGCACTTAAAGCCCAATGGGGCAAATGTTCATTAAAAAAACAGCATATTTGAAATCATTTCTTTGCCTTTTGTCAATTCACAAAATAATCGTAATCGTAATCGAAAATCGGATTTTGAGAGAAAAAAATCGAGATTTTATTTTTGGGCAAAATCGAACAGCCCTAATTGAATCTGGAACTTTGTTTGACACTTAATTTGTAGACTTAATTTTTTAATTTGTAGACTTAATTTGTAAGATTTATAAAGACGCAGATATAGGGCAGTTTTTTTTAGTTTTATTCAAAATGTGATTCTTTCAGTGCCAAACCTGTCGTGCCACTCGCATATTTGTTGCTGGCTTAGCTGAGTTGATCCACTGTTTAACCTCTTTGTTGACAAAAAAGAAGAACAAAACTCCTTTGCACTGTCAGCACCTGACATTTAACCAGCAGCCGAAGGTTAGCTTGATCTCATTTGCTGTGTAAAAAAAAAATCAAACAAAAAATACCACATCAATCATATCACATTTTATGCATATTTGCTTAACTCTGATACATTTCAGTTTTAACAAGAGCTTATGTAATTTCCTTAACAAAATTGAGACGTATATCTCACCCTACACACAAATTTTGCTAATATTTACCCTTATTTAAACAAATGCAGTCAGAATATCATGGAAATAACAATCAAAACCAGTCATGTTGACTGTACTGACTCGGAAGGCTGAATTTGAAAATCCCATTCTTACAATTCTTACAACCCTGACCGGCCCCTGCAGTCACTGTTCAACGCAGCTGTCAGATAAACTTGAAATGTTGTAGTTTAGTGAGCAGTGCAGCCTGGTTAGCCACATGCTAAGCAACAGTGCAGTTATAACTCTAATTTTTGTTCTCCTGGCTTTATTATTGAACAGTTAGATGATAAAGGCTCTGCTGGATGTCCAGCTGAATTAATCCAGCAGCAGGGTTTTGTTGCAGTTTGACAAACACTGAGGAAAAGCTTTGCCGGAAGAAAGAAAGACTAGAATCCTGACCTTTTTTATTGTATTTTGTATAAATAACTTGGAAAATGTGAACTTTGTTAATAATATAGAGCTAAACACTTAATTCAGTACATTTTTTGGAATTTGTAACGGGATAATTCCAACACACAGATGCCAGGAGTTCTGTTAGTAGGACTAGATGACTATCCTGACTTTAAACTGGAGTATTGGAGCAACTCTGTCTCACACACACAATTTGAAACAATTAATTGATTGATTGAAATGTTTAACATTACTTGTGTGCATTTGTGATCCCAAATCTGAGCTGTGTGGTTCTCACCGTGGGCTGGTCTGAGATCTGTAAATCAGCATCCTCTGCAGATGAACTGTTGTTTTGGCATAAGAAAAAAAATCTTAAATTTGAAGAAGAATTTCTCAAAGTTAGATTATTCCTAAAAGGGAAAGTGTTCTTAAACTTGTGGATAAAAAACGAAATTCACAAAACAAGAAGAAGCAGGGACACCAGTTCACCCCAGCACTGTAACGGCAGGTTTGAGTTGTGTTGGCATCGGCAGGATTTCTTTCCTTTAAGAAATATGCTTCAGCGCTGTTATCAGGACCAAAACATTGGTCCTGATAACAGCGATTCCCACACTCACCAGCACTCACCAGCACATTTCCAGGGAACTGTTTTTTGTGATGGAGTCATTTACAAATGGTACCCTTTACCAGCTTTTTGTCATCTATTGTTACAATAAACTAGGGCTGGGAATCGATTCAAATGCCAAGAATCGATTCGATTCGGATTCTTAAGATTCAGAATCGATTATCAAGATTTGATTCGATTTGATCCGATTCGATTCCGATATTGATTTGGGTTAGTGTTATTAAAACTGTTTTTTGAGCTGTTGCATGAATTATATGACTGTAGTTATGCAAAATATTACTACTAGTATTATATTGACATTCAACAGCAAGTATTGGCAGCTAATGATGCTGTAAGGACCAATCAGCTCCCAGAATGCTGATAGAACTGCTTTCAGAAACATCGTGTGGGTCAGAATTACCAAACAGATCCAGGGAGGAAACAGAGACGGATGAAATCGCTTTTATTTTTTCCCACATTCCATTTTTATTTGTTCCTTTTTCGGTCTATTTTGGTTTTTAATTTTTGAGCATTTGGTTTTTAGCATTTTTTGCAAATGTAACCCCAAGACAGTATATAAAGTAATGAAATATAGACAATTTATGCAATTATAACCTAACACTTTAATGTTTTCATACCTTTAAACATATTTAAAGGCAAAAACATGGCACCAGTTATTCTCGTGTCCAACAAAACATTCCTTTTTTGGGGATAAACTAAAAAATAACCAAAAGTTGTAATGTAATGATGAAAAAAAAAAGATCTTTAGACATATGAATCGATTTTTAGGAATTAATATAAGAATCGATTTAGAATTGGGAAATCGATTTTTTCAACCCAGGCCTACTTTTACCAGCTTTTTTTCATCTAATGTTACAATAAACACAAACGTATTCACAGAATTTCACCCTGTTTAGACAAGTTTATTCACATTCCTGGTTTTTGAATGAAATTGATCTTGATCTTGATTGTTATTATGGTGAAGAGTTAACAGTGATCTAAGAAGCCTAACTGGACACAGTTAGTGCTGACAAACTTATGAGAGAAGAAAACCACACAAAAAGACAAATAAATCCACTTTATTTACATTGTCGTTCCTTTTCTGACTACTCATCCTCCCTGCTCTCTGAGGTCGGCTGCAAGTGCTACTTCACTAGATGCCTGATAGTCTTTTCTAATTATTGTGTACTTGATCTTCGTTGAAGGTCAATGTCAGTCTTTGTATCATTAATTATTGCTGGCTGCTATTTATTTGTTTATTCCACGCTGGTAAAGTGGCTAGCGCTGCACAGAGCTGCGTTTGTGAGAACCTGCGAGCGGGTGACAAGTAAACAAAGGATGAAAAAATGCCCGGCTCAGGTCATTTGTCTTTGTTGCCACAACATCACAGCCATTGTTATTTTCTCACAATTTGTTTCCTCCTTTAACTCTTTGAGCAAATAGATTGGTCTAATTAAATTCAATCCTTTTTCGGGGGGAAAATGGAAAAAAAGGCAACCCAAATGTACTGCTGTGATTAGGGTTGCCACCCGTCCCGTAAAATACGGAATTGTCCTTTATTTGAGAAAAAAATGTTGCGTCCCGTATTGAACTAATACGGGACGCGATTTGTACCGTATTTTCATTAACTTTTACACCATATTCTAGTTGAATTATTGAAATAAATTAACCTTTACACCAAATTCTAGTTGAATTATTGAAATAAATTAACTTTTACACCATATTCTAGTTGAATTATTGAAATAAATTAACTTTTACACCATATTCTAGTTGAATTATTGAAATAAATTAACCTTTTCACCAAATTCTAGTTGAATTATTGAAATAAATTAACTTTTACACCATATTCTAGTTGAATTATTGAAATAAATTAACTTTTACACCATATTCTAGTTGAATTATTGAAATAAATTAACTTTTACACCATATTCTAGTTGAATTATTGAAATAAGTTAACTTTTACACTATATTCTAGTTGAATTATTGAAATAAATTAACTTTTACACCATATTCTAGTTGAATTATTGAAATAAATTAACTTTTACACCATATTCTAGTTGAATTATTGAAATAAATTAACTTTTAAACCATATTCTAGTTGAATTATTGAAATAAATTAACTTTTACACCATATTCTAGTTGAATTATTGAAATAAATTAACTTTTACACCATATTCTAGTTGAATTATTGAAATAAATTAACTTTTACACCATATTCTTCACCTGCAGGCTATATTATACATCTGGGCTGATATGGACATACGTAGCATAGGAGGCTATTTCAGCTGCTAGTATGGTTGTCTGTCTGTACAGTCATGCAAGTTCAATGCTATTAAAGCACTTTAAACTTTAAATCAAAGCATTTTGTTTTTTCATATAAAATAAACACTTTTTTATTCAGTTTAGAAGTTTTGGGGCTTTTTTTTGGCTCCTGCGCTGCTGAAATCAGGGCGTCCCTTATTTCTATTTCTGAAAGGAGGGAACCCTAGCTGTGATTCCACAGACATAATTTCAGCCTGGCTTCTCTTGTGTCATGCTGAGTGATAATTCTCAGGTAATTAAGGGTGGCTCTTGTATGCTAATAACCATTACCCACACACATCTTTTGATAAGGGAATCTTCAGAAGCCAATGAGCTAAGCTCCACTAGCCTGTTGGCCACCGCTCAGAGGGAGGATTAAAGAAAGTAGGGGGGGTTCCTAATGAAGATCCATTATCAGCGGTGATGGGGAGGTGGACTTCAAAGGGCCGGCTAAAGTGTCAGGGACCTCTCACCTGGGGCCGTGCGAGCAGGTGACGTCCCCCGCCCCCACCCCTGCTGTTCACGACATCCTTTCTTTAATCTCCCATGTGGAAGCTGGGGATTGTTCCCCCACCTGGAAAACACGATGGACCCTGTTGTTCGGAGGATTATTTCATTAACAGAGTGGTCTCTCCCTCTTTTGATGTTAATGTTACTAATAGTCGGTGCGATTAAAGGAATTTAAAAAAAAAAGAAGTAGAAAGGACAAAAGACACCACACTGCTTTTAACTACCTCTGCAACTCCTTTTAACGTTCCAATAAATTCAGTCTCTCGTTTCACCCGGCTGCTTGTGAGGGCAGCCTTGATGAAGAACAGATGACTTTTCTGTCTCCAGCCGCTGCCCCCGCGTATTCCAGAACAGCCAGTTAGACATGAACTCACCTATTGTCTGGTGCCAGCGTGCAGACTGTTTGGACTGATTCAGAGCCGGACGTAGACGCTTCCTCTCTGTGTCACATATTCACTGTCCATCATTTTTACTTTATATATATATATATATATATATATATATATATATATATATATGGGTCAATGACGTGACGCCTATATTTTCTGAAAAACAGACTTTTTTCAATTCAAAACAGGTTTAAATGGATAAAAAATACCATATATCATGACTCTTGTTTTGAAAACTTTTTTTGAAATCACTCTAAATGTTTTTAAATCAATCTTCTGCCCTATCTGGCATGATTTCCATAATGTCTTGTAGTGTGCAAGATTGCAACACATTTGTATTTACATTTCCATTATAATATACAAACAAAGTTTAACTGATGATGTCCATTTTATGAAATATCATGTGGCGCGACCATTAAAAAAACAACCATTTTTGTATAATACTGAAAACTGAAAAAAAAAAAAGATGTCAAGATGTTAAGGAAATTAATTTATTTTAATATGAATCATGGTTGCACCACAGGACCTTTTTTAAGGCTAGTGCCAATTCATCTTGACAAAAAACTCTGAAATCACTTAATTTAAAATTTCTATATGAATTTATGCGTACACAACATTCTTAATGTTTGAACGACTGCAATAGATATTCTTTTTTCATTATCTTAAAATTGACCTGTTGAAAATCCTTATTCGTCATCGACCCATATATATATATATATATATATATATATATATATATATATATATATATATATATATATATATATATATATATATATATATATATTAGGGGTGTAACAATATATCGTGCCACGAAATTTCGCGATACAAAAACGCCACGAAACGTGTCGTGGAGGTGACAAACTGTATTGCGATATTGGATTATTAATAATAATCTATTGTGTTGACTAGAAACGCGCATCCGACCGCGCGTGCCGAGCGCGTCTCGACCCACGGACCAAAATCTTCCTCCGCTCAGAAGAAACTAGTACGGTTTTGCGGTCCCGATCACGGGACTCTAGCGGGGTTTTGAGCTCTGAACTTTTAAGTCTGGTGTAGAGTTAAGCCTTACCTTATTAAATTAAACTTTTTTCGGGTCGTGAGCAGAATAAACACGGGAAAACTTCTTCCGAGTTGGCGTGTACTTTAATGTCCGCTCAACAGTGTAGGATTTTAGAACATCAACACAGCACCTAGTGCCGTACTGTGGCGTATCACTCCGCCCAATCTAAAACAGACTAATCACTACAGATAAACTGACTAGTGTCATTATAGTCCCTGATTTACACCAGAATATAAAGAATACATTTATAAAATAATGAACCCTGAATTACCAAAATAACCTTCTTAACAAAAATAAATCTCTTCTTACACTTATAAGGTGCGCATGAATCAATCTTTTTTATGATGTAAAATTGTATGTAATTATTTACTTTTATTTATTTATTTCATTTTAGTTGTTACATTTCTGGAAAAGAAAAAAGTCAAATCATATATGAGAGAAACTATTCAGTTTGTGGCAAAATATTTTTATTGTAACTGAACTGTAACTGACGATGCATAATGCAAACCTGACATTTACTTTTAGTTCAGTTTGTGGAAAATGGTTGGCCTGGCTTTCTCTTTAAAACTTAAACAGTTATAAAGCATTACAAACTGTAACAATAGGGCAAATGCACAGCATTGTTTTGTATTTTGTGTCTTTCAAATAAAATACAATTTTTTCCACTCATATGTTCCTCATGCAAGGTTGTTAAAAAAATACTGCTATAATATCGTATCGTTATCGTGACCTCAATATCGTGTATCGTACCGTATCGTGAGATTAGTGTATCGTTACACCTCTAATATATATATATATATATATATATATGACTGGTTATCTGTCAGGAAGAATAATACTAAATACTGTGAAAAAGTCTTTTTATGAAAGTGAAGAAAAGGACATAGGAAGCAGCCTTGGCCACAGAATTCTTCAGCAGGGGTTTCTCCGCACCGCTTCGTCTGGTTTTGCAGGAACGGGATGCCTTTCATAGCAGAGTGGCTGACTGAATGTGATATGGTTGAAAAAGTAGAACGAGAGGATAATGTTGGTGCATTTTGTACATTCTTTTCCTCCCCATGTCATCTTGTGTAACCTCTGTGGCGCTGAAGACATTTTTTGTGCTTTTTTAACATTTTTTTCTTACTTTTCGTGATGCTCCTACTGTCTGCTGACTGCTGCAGGAAACCTGCAATTAACATAATTGCTGCCATGTGTGTGACACCAGTCAAGTTCAAATATCCATCCTTATTTACAACGAGCATCCTTTGATTTTTTTTAAATGCATTTTGACAGTTGTCTGGTGCACACATTCATGTTGTACCACCTTTGTATTCACTTGCTAACAGATGAGGAAAAAAAATCAACCTAATAATTAGGACCCCATATCTTTTGTGAGGATTTTAAAAATGTAGCAAAAACATAGAAGACGTCTCAGTTTACTGAACCGGGACATTTTTTCAGATGCTCAAGATGAACTTTGCCTTGCCTTTGACAACAGAAGCATTTTACAATTTCTGCAGCCCTTTGTTTTTTCCAGTATTTTCTTTGTAAGTGGCAGGCACAGGTTCGTCTGTTGACAATACACACCTCTTCCGTTACGCGTGTTGTCATCATGAACTGAAAGGAAGCAGAAAACAAGTTGCATCACGGCAGTTTTGTGCAACTGAGAGTGTTTTACTGTCTCAACCACAGCCCTTTTTCAAGTGGAGGCGGAGTCAGGGTCACAGATAAAACACAACAGGACACTTTGTTATTTTACTCCCAAAAGAATTTGTGTTTGGAGAAAAGATGGATTCATAGTTACCAGATGAGAAAGTAATTGTGAAATACTATGTATGACACTGACACAAGGAATGTTGGGAACTAATATGACTATACGGCACACGTGTGACTAATAGATGAAAATGTGCGATTGTCAGAGTTGGGTAGAGTAGCCAAAAACTGTACTCAAGTAAAAGTACTGTTACTACAGAATAATATGACTCAAGTAGAAGTAAAAAGTAGCCATCCAAATAATTACTTGAGTAAAAGTAAAAAAAGTACTTGGTGAAAAAACTACTCAAGTACTGAGTAACTGTTGAGTAACGTCTGATTTTTTTTTTTTTTAACACAACCATTCAAACAGACAAAAGTACAAAATAATCATCTTCAGGCAAATTAAATCAATAAAATAATAAAAGAAAATAAAATTAATAAAAAAATAACTTAAATTAAAATAATCTTAAAGTAAATTGAAGTACTTATAATAAATAATAATATAATAAATAATAAAATAATAACAGAATAAAAAAATAAATTAAACACAAGTAGCACAAAATTTCAAGCCTTTGTACTTTTATTTTTTAACGAGGCAGAACTAGAACAAGCCCATGAACTCTTATAAACTCTGTGTGTGTTTCAGTCTGTGTAAATGTGACAAAACATGTAAAAACAAAAATTTTTCCCAAAGAATCACCCAGTGATGTCATGAGATTAACGCGTACGCGGATAAAAGGGATAAAAGAAAAGTAACAGCTCAACGTAGCCTAATGTAGCGGAGTAAGAGTAACAGTTTCTTCTTCACAAATCTACTCAAGTAAAAGTAAAAAGTATAGTGATTCAAAACTACTCCTAAAAGTACAAAATTTCCCAAAACAAGTAAATGTAACGGAGTAAATGTAACTCGTTACTACCCACCTCTGGCGATTGTGAACCGTGCATGTTAGTTGAATTTGGCTTTGTCAGTTCCGTAACCCACGGTGACTGATCTACATATGCCTTTATTTTGATTCAGAAAACCTGGAAGGTCTTCAGGAGGTGGTGCAGGAACGTCTGGCTGAGTTACTGCGAGTCCTCAAGGGCGTCATCGGTAAACATCAGACCCTCAACTCGGCAGATATCCTCGGAGCCGCTGGCACGGTCATCGCTAAGGTCAAAGGTGAGTAAAACCCCACTCAAATTCACGGCTGCACAAAAGTGAAGACACTCAGCCACCCAGATGATTCTTGAATATCTTGTTATGAGATCTCCTGGCTGTGCAACATAAGCAGCACATAAAGCCTGTCCGTCTTTGACTCCACTGTGGGAATTACCCTAAAGGAATATTTCATTACTCTTCCCTCCTGTTGTGTTGCAGATTTGTTTCTGAAACACCACAGTGTGAGTAGTTCTTATTCCTAGAGCAACAGAAGTAACACCCACATCTCCTGAATGAAAACAAATAAAAGGGGATCTCAACTCACAAGCTCATCTGCTGGAAATGTGATCCACAGAAAACGGCAATTCTCCATTTGACTTGCAGGCTGTCGTTTGCACTTCATAGTTCACAGACTTCTTTCTTTCTTTCTTTCTTTCTTTCTTTCTTTCTTTCTTTCTCTCCTTCTTTCTTTCTTTCAGGCTCATACATTTCTTTCTTTCTTTCTTTCTTTCTTTCAGGCTCATATATTTCTTTCTTTCTTTCTTTCTTTCTTTCAGGCTCATTTCTTTCTTTCTTTCTTTCTTTCTTTCTTTCTTTCTTTCTTTCTTTCTTTCTTTCTTTCTTTCTTTCTTCCTTCCTTCCTTCACACAAACACGTCATCAACGGGAATTTATTGTTTTTACTGCAAGATGACAAATTCTTACCGTCGGGAATTGTTCTGACGGTTTATCGTGAACGGTAAAATATCACCCATTCCTACTCCAGACGTGTCCGTTCAGTCAAGCACAACCATTTGTTTTGAGTCTTCTTCATCGTGTTGTGAAATATCTGCTCTGTTGTGACCTGTTGCCCGATAAGGCCTGTCTGCAGTCTGCAGCTTATTGATCGATGCACGGGCAGCGTGGAGAATGTACGGGGGAAAAAGTAAACAGAAGATATTAAGATGAGTCAAAGGAACTGCGGTCACGCTTGAGACTGAACACGCTGTAACGTCTGTCTCAGGATGAAAGACTGACAACAAACAACTTGTATGATTATAAGACTCAACGTTTCAGCCTTTGGATAGCAGTCATTTTTGTAGAAACTGGCCTTGTGATCTTGAAAAGTAACTACTGAGGTACATAGAAAAGCACTGATATCAGATTGATATTCAGTTTGTTTTAATGAGTTATAAAGAGAGTTATGTAATGACCCTTTTCTGACACGCGGTGCATAACATTAACAGCATCCATCTGGTAAAAACAACAGCGCTGAGTTATTCAGACATGACTCACTTTTGGGTTAAAGGTTTCGCATGACTTCACTCAGACGTGCCGGTGACAGTGGCGGAGCGCCACGGTGCACGTAGATCAGATATATCACTTAAGTCCTCGTATGATGACGGTTCATATTGGCCCGTAAAGACAAGCCAAGGCACCTGGACACCCCACCTCGTGCAACTACACTGCACTTAAGGCCATTTCTTTTTTGATAAATATTTTTATTAGGGGGTAAGGGACAGTAGAACAGGAATCAATGACACATTTACATTAAATATCATATTATTTCTGTATGGAAATCTACAATATATAGGATATATGACACCATAACAATATTGTGCATCTCGATGGAATGAGAAAAAAGGTATACAGTCAACCTCCTAGGATGTTTTTCTTGATTTAAGGACAAAACATTACACAATTCAACAAAAATAATATTAATAATGATAAATAGATAACTGAAAATTATTTTAAGTAATAATTAAGTATTAAAGCTAAACAATATAAATGAAAACAGATGAATAAAAAGGAAAAAACTAAGAAAAAGTAAACAAATAACTAAAAAGTAAGGCCCCGTTTACACGGAGCAAAAACAGAGGCGTTTTCATGCGTTTTGGCCGTCCGTTTACACGAAAACGAAGCTCAAAGTCACCAAAAACGATCATTTCTGAAAACTCCGGCCAAAGTGGAGATTTTCAAAAACTCTGTTTTCACGTTTGGGTCTAAACAGAGGAAAACTGAGATTTAGGCTTCAGAACGTCACATTATGCAACAGAAGCGTCACCAGCGTCATGTGTGCGACCTGTGTTTACAATTAGTTTGGCCACCATCAATATTTTCTTGTATTTTACCTGTTTTATATTCTAAAGTCACACTTAAAAGTAACTCCACTTCTCTGTCACTCCAAACGAAAGACTCTGGTTCCATCTTGGAAGTAAAGCCTGAATTATGGTCCCGCGTTAAATCGACGCAGAGCCTACGGCGTAGGGTACGCGGCGATGCGCGCCGTACGGTGTGCGTCGCCACGTACCCTACGCCGTAGGCTCTGCGTTTGTGTAACGCGGAACCATAAATCAGGCTTAACTGGAAGTTACACGTATCATTTGTTGATGTTTTTTCCAGGATTCTGATTGGCTGGCATGACGTTAACAGCGTATTTATGCGGATCCATGTAAACGAAGAGATTTTGAAAACGATCTTGTGTAAACGATGGAATTTTTCAAAACGTAGAGGGGGAAATATCTGTTTTTGTAAAAACCTGGCTATGTGTAAACGGGGCCTGAGTATCTGATCTTTTCCAGCTTCAGAAAACACATGGCATCGTTGAGCCACTGAGTACTAGAGGGAGCCTTAGTCGACTGCCAGTGAAGAAGAAGGTGACGTCTTGCCAGTAAGGAAGTAAAAGTTAAAATGTCTAGTTGAGTTGAAGTAAAATTCCAGGAAACCATCTACTAGAACAGCAGCAACCCTCTCGGACACTTCACAGGCCTGGAAAATGCAGGTTGATCTAAGTCAGAAACTGCTTTTGCTAACAGAAATCATTACAACGAAGCTCAGAGCGAACATAATCTTGTGGTCCGCCTCACAGAAAACCGCTTGGCATTGTGGATTTAACGGTTCCGTTAGAGACGGCAGTCGGGGGAAACTCATGAATGCAAAGTCCCCGAGTATACGGACGTAGCAGCCGAGGCAGAACAATGCGGTCGGTGTAGCCAGGCATTCCCTGCAGATGTTTTGTTGCAGATGTTTTGTTGCCACATCAACAGCTAGCCTCCTAAAGAGTTTGGAAGTTAGAGGCCAGTTCTTTCTACAAACCATGAAGGTTATTGGAAGCTGCTGAGAAAAGCAGAGGGTTAGGATAGAAAAGAACAATTCTGGACTAAAAGATTTACAACCTGTGGAGTAAAAGTTGCTGACACCAGCTGATAACCCTGATGTAGTCATTACCCCTCTCTACTCAAAAACAAGACACCAAAGAAACACTTATTATCATAGGAATTGGAACAAGTGCTATGACTTTCACTAACTTATTTAATAACCATATGGATTTGAGTCCTTTGAACAGCTGATCCGGAGTCAGATTTAGCCACAACTGTGTGAGTCTGTTGACGACTGTTGACGTTACTGCCGCACACTAGGGGATGGGCGGTATGGACTAAAAAATGTATCACGATAATTTCTGGCATTTATCCCGATAACGATAAAAATGACAATTAAAAAAAATGCCAATTCAACTCCACCTTTGTAACTATAAATGTATCACCACATTCAGTCTTTGGAGCCCCCAAAACACTGCTCTAAAAGAATACTAAATGATACTAAACGTCATCAATGGGAATTTTCTTTCTTTCTTTCTTTCTTTCTTTCTTTCTTTCTTTCTTTCTTTCTTTCTTTCTTTCTTTCTTTCTTTCTTTCTTTCTTTCTTTCTTTCTTTCAGGCTCATTTCCTTCCTTCTTTTTTCCCTTCCTTCCTTTCCTCCTGCTCTCTCCTTCCTTCTTCCCTTCCTCTTTTCTCCCTTCCTTCCTTCCTTCCTTCCTTCCTTCCTTCCTTCCTTCCTTCCTTCCTTCCTTCCTTCCTTCCTTCCTTCCTTCCTTCCTTCCTTCCTTCCTTCCTTCCTTCCTTCTTTCCTCCTGCTCTCTCCTTCCTTCCTTCCTTCCTTCCTTCCTTCCTTCCTTCCTTCCTTCCTTCCTTCCTTCCTTCCTTCCTTCCTTCCTTCCTTTCCTCCTGCTCTCCCCTTCCTTCCTTCCTTCCTTCCTTCCTTCCTTCCTTCCTTCCTTCCTTCCTTCCTTCCTTCCTTCCTTCCTTCCTTCCTTCCTTCCTTCCTTCCTTCCTTCACGTACGTTGTGCGTGGATTTAACACAGAACCATAAATCAGCTTTACACAAAAACATCATCAACTGGAATTTATCGTTTTTACCGCGAGATGACAAATTCTTATCGTGAGGAATTATTTTGACGGTATATCGTGAATGGTAAAATATCGCCCATTCCTACCGCACACACACTGGTGTGTATGAATGTGTTACTTCTCTGTCCTCATCACAAAATGTTAGTCATTCAGTCATGTCATGGACACATAAAGTTGCTTTCAGATCGATAGGAATCCCTGCATATCTGAGGTTTTGTTCCCAAATGTGTTGCTATTGTGACATTATTACGATGTGTATTACAACAAAATACACATTGTGTAGCATACTGAAATGAAATTAAAGCGGTGTAACTAGGCCTGTGTTGAAAAAATCGATTTCCCAATTCTAAATCAATTCTCATATTAATTCCTAAAAATCGATTCATGTCTAAAGATCGATTTTTTTTTTTAATTTTTTTGGGGGGGTATTATTTTTTTTTCATCATTACATTACAACTTTTGGTTATTTTTTTGTTTATCCCCAAAAAAGGAATGTTTTATTGGACACAAGAATAACTGGTGCATGTTTTTGCCTTTAAATATGTTTAAAGGTATGAAAACATTAAAGTGTTAGGTTATAATTGCATAAATTGTCTATATTGAATTATTTTATATACTGTCTTGGGGTTAAATTTGCAAAAAATGCTAAACCAAATACTCAAAACTTAAAAACCAAAATAGACTGAAAATGGAACAAATAAAAACGGAATGTGGGAAAAAATAAAACCGATTTCATCCGTCTCTGTTTCCTCCCTGGATCTGTTTGCTAATTCTGACCCACATGATGTTTCTGAAAGCAGTTCTATCAGCATTCTGGGAGCTGATTGGTCCTTATGTTGCAGAACTACAGTCATATAATTCATGCAACAGCTCAAAAAACAGTTTTAATAACACTAACCCAAATCAATATCGGAATCGAATTGAATCAAATCTTGATATTCGATTCTGAATCTTAAGAATCAGAATCGAATCGATTCTTGACATTTGAATCGATCCCCAGCCCTGAGTGTAACTGATTGAGAGGGTTTACATGACAATGTGGCACAGCATTTTTCTTGAGGACGGCTCTGAATCAGCGCTGGGACAAATGCAGGAGTTGTTTCATCCCCGTTGAGGGATTTGCCCGTCCACAAGGGGGTGTCTGACATCAGCCAGGGGGATGGACAGTCCCTGACGGCTAGTAGGGAACGCGACACTGACTCAGACAGGAACTGAAGCGGAGGGAGGGCCGGAGAGACATGAATCAGCGAGACGTCAGGGACGGGGGACTCAGGTGTGGATAATAACAGGGCTGGTGCTCTTAGATGTCTTCAGAGTGCGTCGTCTGCTCACCTTTGTTCCTCTTTTTGAAGCTCGGTTGTCACAACCCGAGGCTTTTGGGTATCAGCCAAAAATCTCCGGTAACAAAATGCTTTACCTCCAAACACATGGCCGTCTAACCAGTTTCAAATGTCATATCATCTCCTCGGGCTATTTCCGGCTGTTCACTTTTTTTGTATACAAATTTTAATAACTGTAAATGTCAGGAATCTCCCCACTTCCCCCCACTTACCTGGCTAATCCTGATACGATACACATTGCGATATCCCGATTATGCGATATCCCGATTATTATATTCTACATAGTTCACCGAAAAATTTAAAAATGCATTACACATCTTAAAATCCAAGTTGTATATATGTACATCAGATGATAGTGATGGATCTTAAAATCCGAGTTGCACGTTCATCAGATTATAGTGACAATTCATGGGACAAACTGAGTCAAAACAATGTTTTATTATAACTATACAAGCTAAACTTACAACATATTTGTATATGTTTTTCATATTATTTACATCATATGAAATTAACATTAAATTTAGTATGAGGTTGCTTTAATTATGTGGCAAATGATAATAAACACAAGAAAGATGACAGAAGGACAGGCACAGTGATCAGTCAGTATAGATATAAATCCATAAATAAATAAACCTCTGTCCATTATTTTTCATTTTTTAAGGACAGGCAATTGTGTTATTTAAAAAATAAATTATAAAATGAAACGTGAAATAAAACCTGAGCTCAGTGCAGGGCCCTCCCAGGGTTGGTAGAGAGTGGCAATGCCCAGGACTGTCACTTAGGTAGGAGCACTGGGTGATATAATGGGGAAAAAAAATCGGGAATAAAAAAAAAAAAAAATTAAAAAATTAAAAAAAAAAAAAATTAAAAAAAAAAAAAAAAAAATCGATATTCAAATTTTGAATATCGATATTGAATCGGCTGGAAAAGTATCGCGATATATTGCCATATCGATATTTTTGCCCACCCCTAGTCATCTGGTTAAAACACACTCAAGTATTTTTCCAGGTCACATTTTGCAGAAGTGTGTATTTTTTCTTCTCCTACTACTGCAAAACTGCATGGCATTGCAGTAAAACTATTCACTTCCTCAATTTGTTGAATGTCTTTTCTCGCCTTTGCTCTGTGAATGTGCCTACAGCTCGCCGTGTATTCATTAGTCGTGTAAATGCAAACCGCTTCAGTTTTATTCACTCAATCAAAACAAGAGGATGAGCTTCAGTTACATTTGAGCATTTATAAATAAAGATGCGCTGCTTTAATTTAAAAGCAGTTGAAACGCTCTCACTCGCCAGGAAAGTTCAGACCAGAACGGTTTACATTCTCCGTCATTCTCCGTAAGGTAATATTCCCAGTTGCCGTTAAACCGTGAGAAAACAATGGGCCCTGTAGTGGAATGATGCAGCCTCCATATTTTAGTCATGACGGGAGGAGGAGGAGGAGGGGGGGTTTGGGGGGGGCAGAGCTCTGCAATCATTGTTAGAGACCCACAGGATGTCCTGAGGAAGAAGTCAGTGGCGAGTTGTAAGCTATCATTCAGAGCTGGGGAGGTGAGCAGCAGGGAGGCCTGCACTGCGCCTCCTCTCTCCGCCGTCCTCAAGAGTCTCCCTGGAATGTGCTGGCTCTCCAACCCAGGATGCCATGACCTTTCTGCGCTTCTCCGTCGGTCGGGGATTCATAGTTACCCACCCACCGCTGTCATGGATAGAATTTATTCTCATCAAGAGAAAATGGAAGCACAAAAACTAAGAAGCCCTTTGGAAACTGTTTAAATTCCCAGATAACTCGGTCAGCTTGTGTGAATTTCGCCGGTCCTTGCTGCGATACTAAAGCGAGGCGGGAAGACCCTGTATAGGTAAGCGTTGTCACGGTTGTCTGTCATTTTACATGTCGCCGAATTCAACGTGTGTGACTGTTTCCTGTTGCGGGTTAGACAGGAAGCACTCCGCTTAGTCGGATTTCACTCGCTCTGACTTCTATTAAACGCTTACTGCAAAGTGACTTGTGCAAAGAAATCCCTGTGCACACGTTCGCAAACATCGTCAAGCTTGGGTTGGCTTTTTCTAAAGTTTCCGGACGACACACTTGTCAGTGGATCACACGGCAACGATTGGATTCTCTGTGTGTGATCAGTATGGGAGCTTTTATCACCTATCACTCAGGTTTTAACAAAGGGAAAATCAACTTTGGGATTGTTTCTGAGCATTCCTTAAGGATTTTTTGAAGCCGTTCCCGGATTCAGAGTGAGGAAGAAGACATAAAGACTGTATATGTTTTAGGATTGGAGTCCTTCTGCTTCAGCTCTGATTTTTAAGCCGTTTTTTCCTTTTTCTTTGAAACCAGCGAGTGTGTGAGGTTCGACTTTTTTCATATGTCTTGAAGAATGTAAGCACTGAGCTGAAATAAGCCCTCGTAGAAGGAAAAAACAAGAACTTCCTTCAAAAGCCAAGCGCTTCGGTGTGCTCGGGGCTGCCTATGACGGGAGAGGAAGACGGCACACCGTTTAATTGGCATTCAGTACGTCGTTCTTTTGGAAATTCAATTAAATGAAACTACTCATTCCGTTCCTTTTTATTTATTTGTTTTCGGTTGTTCATGTGTTTCATTCTTTGTACACTGACATCTGACTATTGTCTAAGAACACACGGGCCTAATTGTTGAATGATTGAGTACACATGATGATTGGTTTGTAATTCTGTTTTATTTGTGTGTATTCTCTCTCTCCACAGGCCTTAACTTCAAGGAAGTGAACCCAGAAAACAAAAAAGCTATATTTGGCGAAATATACACATCCATTGACACTTTGGCATTCACATTCGGCAATGTGTGAGTACAGTGCTTGTTTAGTTTTTTAACACCACCACTTTTTCTCTTTTCCTTTTTTTTTTTTGTACCGCAGCCCAAAAGTGTTGGTCTGATTTTAGACCAGAAGGCCGGCGCTTGTTGATCTTGTTCAACCTGTTATTACCTCTGTCCCACATCTTCATTTTCACTTGTAATCTACCGTCTCGGCATCAGATTGGATTGCTTTTTTTATTTTGTTTTGTTTTTTTTTTAACTGATTTTGTCACAAATACACATACTCTGTCTATCTTTCCTCCAGAGTTTCTGACTTCCTTATGGGAGATGTGGACAGCAGCTCAGGGTTGGGGATCCCCCAGACCAGGCGAAGCAGGGTGAGACACTTTCTTTATTTTGCTGCTTTAAAGCTACACATGTTATTCACGGGCTTGTTTTGAACCAGGAGCAGCTCTTTAAAGGGTGCACTAATAGCACCAGTTTTACCACGCTGTAATTAAAGGAAGAAAAAAAAAAAAGCCTCAAAGACTTGCTATTTGGATTTCATTGGAGTGTTAAAAGACCAGACGCTTCTGATGTTCGGCTTTGATTGTCTGCCTTCCTTTTTAATCTGAAATGCCCCTTTTCTGTTTTTTTAATAGTCTTTCGACAACCTCTCTGTGGATCCTGAGGAATATATTCCAGAGAAAAGTGATCTAGTGGGTGAGTGTGGCTTCACGTTAGGTCCTTTATCTCTGAGCTGTGTGTGTAAAATAACATTTGCCTGAAATCTAATAGCCACCGCTGGCCTCTTTACGAAGCGTTTAAAAGTTGCACTGCGGCCCCGGGGCGGTCTGAAGTGTCAGCTCGGGAGTTAGCCGAGATATTTGGGCTTGAAGAGTTTGGACTCTTGAATGCCTGAGGTAGACCCGCCTCAAACCCCTGCTTCAGTTATTTCTGCTGGCCTTTTTTTTCTCTTCATACCAGTTGTTTTTTCTCTCTCCTTCCCCTTCCCTCCCTCGCCTGTTGAATAGTAGTTCCATGTGAGACGGAAAACACATGGGATACATGCTGACTTACACTGCCAGCGGCTGTGAGAGATTACATAGCTAACAAATTAAAGAAATATGGTCTCGTTATACTATTTCAAAAGATGCCTGCTACTTTTTTTTTTAAGTCGTCCTTTATTAATAACTTCATTGACCTAGTTCTTTTGTTCCTTTTTTTTTCTCTTTCCCCCCCCATTTACCTCCCACGCACATCTGCTAGAATAGTGGCTCAGGGACAAACGGGTCCAGCTTTCGGGACATTGCGGTCGTGCCTCGTACCTTGAACGTGTGTCTCTTCTGCTGACTCTGCAGGTTCAGAGGTGCCACCGTCACGGGAGGAAGAAGTCGACTTAACCCTGCTGAAGAATGACAGCGGGGTGGAGTCCGCGCTGCTCTACGCCAAGGCGTGCTCCAAGTACATCAAAGACCTGCTGACCTGGATGGAAAAGCGTCTGGCCATGGGTGAGACCTCCACCCTCCCGTCAGGAGTCACGTTCAGCAATATCCTCATATTTATTTATTTAGTACGACGAGTATTAGGGCCAAACTAAGAAAAAAAAAAAAGGAAATTACGAAAATAAAGTCATAATAATATGAGAATAAAGTCGTACAATTACGAGAATAAAGTCATAATGTTGCGAGAATAAAGTCGTAATATTTTGAGAATAAAGTCGTAATATTTTGAGAATAAAGTCGTAATATTTTGAGAATAAAGTCGTAATATTACGAGAATAAAATCGTAATATTACGAGACTAAAACCGTAATATATTATAAATATATAAATATAACTTCACAAGATGCTCAATATTCAACATTTTAACACACTCTTCCTGTTAGAGTTCTCATAAAATTACCACTTTATTCTTGTAATATTACGACTTTATTCTCATAAATTACCACTTTATTCTCGGAATGTTACGACTTTATTCTCATAAATCGTAATATGACGACTTTATTCTCGTAATGTTATGACTTTATTCTCGTAAATCGTAATATGACGACTTTATTCTCGTAATGTTACGACTTTATTCTCGTAATATTACGACTTTATTTTCATAAATTACCACTTTATTCTTGTAATATTACGACTTTATTCCCATAAATTACCACTTTATTCTCGTAAATCGTAATGTGACGACTTTATTCTCGTAATGTTACGACTTTATTCTCATAATATTACGGCTTTATTCTATTACAACTTTATTCTCGTAATTTTACGACTTTATTCTCGTAATATTACGACTTTATTTTCATAAATTACCACTTTATTCTTGTAATATTACGACTTTATTCCCATAAATTACCACTTTATTCTCGTAAATCGTAATGTGACGACTTTATTCTCGTAATGTTACGACTTTATTCTCATAATATTACGGCTTTATTCTATTACGACTTTATTCTCGTAATTTTACGACTTTATTCTCGTAATATTACGACTTTATTTTCATAAATTACCACTTTATTCTTGTAATATTACGACTTTATTCCCATAAATTACCACTTTATTCTCGTAAATCGTAATGTGACGACTTTATTCTCGTAATATTACGACTTTATTCTCATAAATTACCACTTTATTCTCGGAATGTTACGACTTTATTCTCATAAATCGTAATATGACGACTTTATTCTCGTAATGTTATGACCTTATTCTCGTAAATCGTAATATGACGACTTTATTCTCGTAATGTTACGACTTTATTCTCGTAATATTACGGCTTTATTCTATTACAACTTTATTCTCGTAATTTTACGACTTTATTCTCGTAATATTACGACTTTATTTTCATAAATTACCACTTTATTCTTGTAATATTACGACTTTATTCCCATAAATTACCACTTTATTCTCGTAAATCGTAATGTGACGACTTTATTCTCGTAATGTTACGACTTTATTCTCGTAATATTACGACTTTATTCTCATAATATTACGGCTTTATTCTATTACGACTTTATTCTCGTAATTTTACGACTTTATTCTCGTAATATTACGACTTTATTTTCATAAATTACCACTTTATTCTTGTAATATTACGACTTTATTCCCATAAATTACGACTTTATTCTCGTAAATCGTAATGTGACGACTTTATTCTCGTAATGTTACGACTTTATTCTCGTAATATTACGACTTTATTCTCATAATATTACGACTTTATTCTATTACGACTTTATTCTCGTAATTTTACGACTTTATTCTCATTATATTATGACTTTATTCTCGTAATTTCCAATTTTCTTTTGTCTTAGTTTGGCCCTAATACTTACTTACATACTGTCGTAATTTAGCACGGGGGATGGTTGTGCAAGAATGTCTCACTTTGTTGGTGGCCCCAGTGTTTTCCATTTTTATAAACACACACGTACATTTGTTTGCGGTCAATATTGCACTGCTTGATAAAACACAACCTTCTGAAGAAACGTGAATTATTAACCGATCGTAATCCCTCGTTATTTTGTACATGTCCCCCTCTTTCAGATATTGAATATGCTAAAAGCTACGCCAAAATGGCTGAGTCTGCAAGGACACTGGCCAGTCAACAGGTAAGAAAAAAGGAAAGTGGTTGATTAGTTGCAGCAGCTTTTCAATTGCTATTCCATTAAAAACTATTATCATTTTTGTTGAAGGACTACATGGCATTCAGCGACGTCTACGTCTCAACGTTCAAGAGCGACATTGAATATAACCAGCTGCTTATTCAAACCGCCGTGGCTCTTCAAACCAATAAATTCATCCAGGTAAGGCTTTACGGTCCCAGGTGGATGAAACTGTTTTAAGATACTTCAGCCTGTTACTGTGTGTCGCCCACAATAGCACTTGTCCTTCAATTTGGTTCAACAATCTTTGGAAATTGGACACCGATTATTTCCCCAACCAATTATCTTTCTTAGCGTCGGATGAGGCTCGGATGACTCCCATTGGCAGTTCAATCCCGTGTTACCATTAGCTCATCGCGACACAGACACTGCCTGTTTGGTCACATCCCCCTTTTGAAATAGATTTTTCTTAATTGTTGACCCTCTATTTCTTCACAGCCTCTTCAGACTCGCAAAAATGAGCTGGACAAGATGAGGAGGGATATCAAGGAGCAGTGGCAGAGGGAACAGAAGAAGATGGTTTGTACAAAGTCTCTGTATAGATACTTTTTTCTTTTTCTTTTTTAGATTATCCAACAATTTCACCAAGTCATCCTTTTATGACTTATAAACCTGTCAGTCAACTCAAGCAGACTGTAGTCGGCATCAGTACACTCATGCAATGCAATTCTGCAAAACCCCAAAACATCGTCATCAAGATTATACATTCTCAATTTTAACATATATGGGTCAATGACGTGACGCCTATAATTTCTGAAAAACTGATTTTTTTTTTCAATTAAAAAAAGGTTTAAATGGGTAAAGAAATACCATATATATGAACTACCTGTCCCACATATGTACTCACTTGAATTTTACAAAAAATACTAGTTATTAGGGATTTTGTTGTTTTTTTAAGCGTCAAAATGTCATGTGGTGCGACCGTCCAACCATGACTCTTGTTTTGAAAACTTTTTTTGAAATCACTCTAATTGTATTTAAATCAATCTTCTGCCCTATCTGGCATGATTTCCAAAATGTCTTGTAGTGTGTAAGATTTATAAACATTTGTATTTATATTTCCATCATAATATACAAACAAAGTTTGACTGATGTCCATTTTATGAAATATCATGTGGCGCGACCAGTAAAAAAACAACCATTTTTGTATAATACTGAAAACTTGTAAAAAAAAGATGTCAAGATGTTAAGGAAATTAATTTATTTTAATATGAATCATGGTTAAACCACATTACTCTTTTTTAAGGCTATAGCCAATTCATTTTGACAAAAAACTCTGAAATCACTATAAGTTTAAATTTTTAATATGAATTTATGTGTACACAACATTCTTAATGTTTGAACTACTGCAATAGATATTCTTTTTTTATTATTTTTAAATTGACCTGTTGAAAATCCTTATTCATCATTGACCCATTTTCATTTTTTCCTCTGCAAAGTTTTTAAAAATAGTATTAATTTACTATCAATAATTTAATGTTAGTTGCCGAGGAACGGCTCCGTGCTGCTTGAGATGCAGGGTTCATCAGACAAACAGCCATATCTTGATTGTACCCATGGTAACTGCTTCATGCATTGCCACTTTTAATTACATGCGCTAAACGGCTGATCTCTCCGGTCTCGGCAGCAAGAGGCAGACACAACCTTGCGTAAAGTGCGAGCGCTGAAGGCCCAGAGGAGAGAGGAGTACCAGAAAGCTCACTCGTCTGCAAACCGCTCCCAGGAGGAGCTGCAGTCCAACGCTGGCAACAAGCAGCTGGAGAAGAAGAGGAAGATGGAAGAGGAGGCTCTGCAGAAGGTGGGCGGGAGGGGAATTGCCCTGGCGTTCCCGTATGAGCAGCTTCCACATCTTCACGCTACTCCTTTTTTTGATTGTTTTGAGCAGGCTGAGGAGGCCCAGGACCAGTACCAGAGCTGTATGGCTGACGCAGGCGTCAGAAAGATGGATCAAGCCAACGCTAAGCGCACATTCCTCACACAGATCCGAGAGATGATCTTCCAGTGTGACCTCACGCTCAAAGCTGTAAGAGGCACTTTTATTGCATTTTGTCAGTTAAGAAAGCATTAGACTGTGAGAAGAAGCTACGAGCACTTGTACATATATTAATCCCACACGCCAGCCGGCAAGAATATTAAATCCACCTCTCAGTTATTATTATTCTCTTTTAGCATACAATGCCAAAGTAGATGTGACCAGCCAGACGGAGGACTGTATTCTGCAAAATATGTTTAAAGCTCATAAAAGAACTTTACCAATCAACATTCAGAAAAGATTTGAAAAAAGAGAAAGCAAGTATAACTTAAAAGGAACAGAGATTTAAAAAAAAAAACCAAGATGCAGGACAAAATTGATGGAACGTTGTGTTTCTGTGAAAGGAATCAGTTTATGGAACAATCTGAACAGAGAAAACAAAGAATTCAAATCAAACATTACATTCAAAAGAACAATTAAAGCCTGTATGTTAAGTAAATATAATAAAATATGTTAGTTAAGTTTGATTGACATACCCATAGACGGCGGTAATTTTATTTTATTTTAGTTTTTTATTCACTTAGTTGTTGTTGTTTTTTTTTTTAATTTTTAATTTGTGTTATTTGTGAAGTTATTTCTTGGAAAAAGGGGCAGATCAGATAAGATTCTTCTTCTTTCTGCTCCCTTTTCATTCACAATTTAAGAGCATTTGTATTTGTATTGAATTGTTTTATTTTTTTGGAATGAAATAAAGAATAAATGAATGAATGAAAAAAAGGACAAGTTTAGTTTATTTAGGATCCCCATTAGCTGTTACACTTGGCAACAGCTATTCTTCCTTGGGTCCTCAAAATATCATACAAAATACATACAAAAACATTGAATTAAAAATAAAAATACAAATATTGCAAGAGAGAACAATTCATTACAGCATAAAAAAAGTTAAAAGTTAAATTACAATATTTTCATTGTGTATAAGAAAGTCCTTCAGTCGTTTCTTAAACTGCCTTTTATCGTTAATTTCTGTAATACATGCTGGCAAAGAGTTCCAGAAAGTCATTGCCCTGTACATGACTGTGTTCCTCATTGCCTCAGTTCTCGGCTTAGGCATTGTGAATTGTCCAAGAGAGTTTTAGGAGTGTAGTCGTGCAGGTGGGAGGTCTGCACGGGGAGATGCCACAGAGGCTTGATCAGAGAGGGATTTCAGGAGCTTTGAGGTCAAAACCTCCTCTCTTTGTTGTGCTTGTTGAGCCGTCGCTGACCCCGTCATGGCGTCACAGTCAGTTGCCCTCAGATCAATCCCCAGCTTCATTATGTGTCGTACCGTGCAACACACGTTGCCCTTATTCCCCCAGCGTCCCATACTGCCGCTCACAAGCTCTGATAAATCGGGATCGTTGGATCAGGATGTGATAAAATAGAAAAAAAGAGCCAAAAGAGGAGAGAAAAGGTGTTGGCACATTGTTTGTGTGGCATAAACTGTTGCCGTGACATAGTGCTGAGGGGACGCATCTGGTCTGCAACAATGTTTAGTTGAAAGTCTCAAAGAAACATCCACATGAATGCCGAGACACAAGGCTTCCCAGCAATGTGACGAGCTGTTCATCATGACTCAAGCTAGAACCTGTTATCACTTTTATGTCACTGAATGAAAGTATTAAAGCTAGAGCTGGGTATCGATTCAAATGTCAAGAATCGATTTGATTCCGATTCTTAAGATTCAGAATCGATTATCACCATTTGATTCGATCCGATTCAATATTGATTTGGGTTAGTGTTTCCTGGATTAAATGACTGTAAAATAACTATTGAAATAATAATTTCACAATAATTATTGTGAAATAACTAAGAAATAAATAACTCAAATAGGAATTTCAATATCCATTTAAAGTGCAAAAAAAGAAAGAAATTGCAACAGTTCAAGCAGTAAACAAGTTATTTTAGCTTGTCTGATTTATTCTGTCACCAGACACAGCTGGACATGAAGCACCCGGCATTTTTCAGGTGTTTCATGACAAACCGTGTCCGATAACAGAGAAACCAAACAAGCTATAGTAAATATAGATAATATGAACTTCATTGAACTAATGTAAGATTTAGAAATTTAAGCTGAAATGTCCAGCATTTTCTCTAAAGAAAAGTTAATTTAAGTCAGGAGTTTTCAAAACTACTGGGACTACTGGGATTAAAGTTCACCAGGCAAAAATGTAATGATGAAAAAAAAAAAAAAAAAAAAAAATATATATATATATATATATATATATTTTTTTTTTTTTTTTTTTTTTTAATAAAAAAATAAATAAAAATCGATCTTTAGAGATACAAATCGAATTTTAGGAATTAATATGAGAATCGATTTAGAATCAGAAAATCGAAAATGTTTTTAATGTTTTGTGTGATTTGAACGGCTATGTTAGTAGTTAATCTTCTTTCCACCAGCGCTACGGTTCTAATGTTTGGTCATACTCTTACTGTGGCATAATGACATGTGAATGATGCTTCATAAAGTTCTACCTGCTTCTTTAATCTTTCCTAATCTGGTTTCTCAGGTGACAGTGAACTGGTTTCAGATGCAGCAGGCGCAGAACGTGTCGGTTCCTGCCCACTTCCAGGTCCTGACCGACAATGCCAAGTTGTACGAACCGGGAGAATGTTACGCCGAGTTCGTCCGAAACCTGCCCAAACATCTGCCCAAAGAGCGCCTTCACTCAGACTCCATCTCCTCCGACATCTCCAGGTATCAGACTCTCAGATTCTGAAACACTCTTTTAGTCAACCAGGACCAGTGGTGGGTAGAGTAGCCAAAAATTGTACTCAAGTAAAAGTACTGTTACTTCAGAATAATATGACTCAAGTAGAAGTAAAAAGTAGTCATCCAAATAATTACTTGAGTAAAACTAAAAAAGTACTTGGTGAAAAAACTACTCAAGTACTGAGTAACTGTTGAGTAACGTCTGATTTATTTTTTTAACAACCATTCAAACAGACAAAAGTACAAAATAATCATCTTCAGGCAAATTAAATCAATAAAATAATAAAATAAATTAAAATTAATAAAAAATAGCTTAAATTAAAAAAATCTTAAAGTAAATTCAAGTACTTTAATAAACAATAAAATAATAAAATAATAAAAAAAATTAATTAAGCACAAGTAGCACAAAATTTCAAGCCTTTGTACTTTTCTTTTTTAATCAGGCTCCGCAGGCAGAACTAGAACAAACATGAACTCATAGAAACTCTGTGTGTGTTTGAGTCTGTGTAAATGTGACAAAACATGCAAAAACTAACATTTTTCCCAAAGAATCACCCAGTGATGTCATGAGATCGACGCGTACGCGGATAAAAGGGAAAAAAGAAAAGTAACAAGCTCAACGTAGCCTAATGTAGCGGAGTAAAAGTAACAGTTTCTCCTTCACAAATCTACTCAAGTAAAAGTAAAAAGTATAGTGATTCAAAACTACTCCTAAAAGTACAAAACTTACTCAAGTAAATGTAACGGAGTAAATGTAACTCGTTACTACCCACCTCTGACCAGGACGGATGCTTATTGAGCACTTGAGAGGTTAGCATGGTTACAGTCTCGCATGAGAGGTTGTGCTGGTGTGAACCGAGCCTAACTGGTTCATATTTGCCCAGTTTTTCTTTTGTTTTTAAAGAGCCGAGCTGATTTGGGATTTTTCAGGTTTTGTTTCTAAAATGTCTTTCTTCAAGATGCTAAGTTCCGCTTTCAGAAAAGGTAAGAATGAGTCAGAGCGGGAGGAAGAGAGGCCGGGTCTCAGAGAGACAGAGCGTGTGTTGAATTTCTTGCCCTTCCTCAGGAAATATCTGTGGCGCAGGCTGAACGCAGCAGGAAAGATTACGAGCGTGAGAGTTTGGCTCTGGTTTGGAGCTGTCCCCAACATTTTACGTAGCCTCTCAAAGCTAAGGATAAAGCTCCTCGCACATACAGCGTTTACTCGTGTCCACTTAGAAAACATTCTGAGAAGTCAACTTGTCATAGTGATTGATGGTGTTGTTGAGCTCTGTTCTGTACAGTTAGAAGTAAAAGTGTAAAATGTTGTCGTGGGTAAAATGATGGGACTTCCATTGTTTTTCTTTTTTTAACTTGACATTATTTATTGTATTTTTCTCCTGATGTTTCACTTTCTGTTCCTTTTCCGCTCTTTCAGTCTTAGTTGATAACATGGCGCAACTCATTTCTGAGAAATCCTACGAGGGAACTCACATTTTATTGCAACTGTAGGACACGGAAACCTCCAGACGTCTGAAGAGAAAGCATCATAAGCCCCGTTTCCACTAAGCGGTTCGGTACGGTCCCATTAATCCCAACCACACCGTACCATTTTTGGGCCCCTGTTGTTTGAGATCCATAGAAAAAGAGGCACGGTACGGTGAGGGCAGGGCGACTGGTGTCACAGGATACGATCTGTTAATTGGCAGACAGAGAACGTCACTACTCACGACAAAAGGAAGTGCCAAACCAGCGCGATCGTTTGTAAACATTTTTCGCCGCCCGCAATCTTCTCTCACACAATGTGGCATGGATTGTCCAGAGGAAGTACGAGAAGCCAAGCAGAACCAAAACGAGCTGCTGGATGACCTCCATTGCTGCTCCTGGTAGCGTCTCTATGGCAGCTTCACTTTTGTCGTCGTCACGCTGGGCTTTTAAATACATCCCACCACTTCCAGTGGAAACAATGACCTGAATTGACTGGACCTTCTAAACCAGGGGTCGGCAGCCCAAAATGTTGAAAGAGCCATATTGGACCAAAAACACAAAAAACAAATATGTCTGGAGCCGCAAAAAATGAAAAGTCTTGTATAAGCCTTAGAATGAAGGCAAATGGCGAAAGGCGAAATGTTGAGAAAAAAGTCAAAATGTCGAGAAAAAAGTCAAAATTTCAAGAAAAAAGTCGAAACGTCAAGATTAATGTTGAAGTACAATCTCGAGAAAAAAGTCGAAATGTCGAGAAAAAAGTCGAAATGTCGAGAAAAAAGTCGAAACGTCAAGATTAATGTTGAAGTACAATCTCAAAAAAAAGTCGAAATGTCGAGAAAAAAGGTTAAGATTAAAAAGGAAGAAAAAAAGAGAAAAAAGGAAAAAAAGAAGAAATAGAAAAAAAAGAAGAAAATAAAGAGAAAAAAGGAACAAAAAGGTCAAACATTTTTGAAAAAGCTCCAGGGAGCCACTAGGGTGGCGCTAAAGAGAGCCACGGGTTGCCGACCCCTGTTCTTAACTGTACCGAACCGCTCAGTGGAAACGGGGCTACAGGTGTTTTTTTTTTTAATATTGCTGAATACCCACAGCCCATATCAAGTGTTTAAATACACAATATCATAAACATGCCTGTGATATTGGTGGTTTAGGTTGGAAAAAAAAAATATTATTAAAAAAATATGACAAAAGTAATCATTTCTGGTTCACCAATGGTTCACCAACTGTTGATTAACTAATAAAAAGACTCTTCTATCCACAGGCCCACAGTGCACGATATAATAATACCTGAACGTCATTGATTTTTATTTTCTACCACACAAAGCCCTAAATAAACCTTATTTCTCCAGGTTTGGGTTCAACAAGAGGTCAGTGGGCAGCACACATTCCTCCCAGGGCAACCTGTCACAGGTGTCCATCACGTCGTGTGAAGTGTTGAGCGGAGATGACGGGGACAACCCCCTGCGCCGGCCCGCAGGCATCAGCGAGCAGCGCTCCAACAGCAGCACGGACATACAGGGTACGTGTTCCAGCGTACGCACGGCTCCTGTACGTATTACTTTAGGAAGGAGCCGTCTCTGGGTTCAACCGGCCTTCAAAGTAGGGCTGGGGATCGATTCAAATGTCAAGAATCGATTAAGATTCAGAATCGATTATCAAGATTTGATTCGATTCGATTCCGATATTGATTTGGGTTAGTGTTATTAAAACTGTTTTTTTGAGCTGTTGCATGAATTATATGACTGTAATTATGAGAACTGAACTGCTTTCAGAAACATCATGTGGGTCAGAATTACCAAACAGATCCAGGGAGGAAACAGAGTCGTATGAAATCGGTTTATTTTTTCCCACATTCCGTTTTTATTTGTTCCATGTTCGGTCTATTTTGGTTTTGAATTTTTGAGCATTTGGTTTTTAGCATTTTTTGCAAATGTAACCCCAAGACAGTATATAAAGTAATGAAATATAGACAATTTATGCAATTATAACCTAACACTTTAATGTTTTCATACCTTTAAACATATTTAAAGGCAAAAACATGGCACCAGTTATTCTCGTGTCCAACAAAACATTCCTTTTTTGGGGATAAACAAAAAAATAACCAAAAGTTGTAATGTAATGATGAAAAAAAAAAAAAATAAAAAAAAATCGATCTTTAGACATATGAATCGATTTTTAGGAATTAATATGAGAATCGATTTAGAATTGGGAAATTGATTTTTTCAACACTGGCCTACTTCAAAGATGCATCTTTGTGAGCGTGTCAGGGACTTGCCCTGTGTTCTGAGTCATGGGAGCGTTTTTAAGACTGGAGCAGTTTGTGTGTGTGCCGCTTAGTCATCCGAAGTCTGGAACATCTTTGTGACAGCTTTATTTTAGAGAAGAACTACAAAGCAAGCAGCTGTCGTTTGGCCGTGGAACTTAATTCGTGTGTTTGTGCAGGACTGAGGAGCCAGGCTCCGCTGAAGGCCTGGGCCTCCGGCAGCCAGGGCAGCCAGGGCGGCATGTGCAGCGACTCGGAGAGCGCTGGCGGCAGCAGCGAGTCGCGCTCCATGGACTCCCCCACTGCTAGCCCAGGTACGAGGATGTGTCAGGAAATCTTTCGTAAATCTATTCTTTTTTTTTTAATATATAAAAAAGAAAAAAAGCTTCAGCTAAGGAAAGGAAACAAAAATTATATTGGGAAGTATCTGAAGAAAACAATGAAAAAACCAGGAAACATCTTAGTTTTTTACATTTCTGAGAGCAAATTGATTCATTGAAGATATATTGCTTTTTATTGAAGTCTTTTTTTGGCAACTTCCTTACTCTATTTTGGAAACACACAAACATGTCAGCTCTAAGTACACTTCCCTCTTTACCCGAAATTCTCTACAACACTGTGCTTCATTATGATTTGTTCAACACTTTCTATTCTCTTTTCAGATTTTTATTCAGTTTTCATGTGAGGCAATTGATCATGAAACTGTGCGTTTATACTTAGTGCCAGAGCATTGTTAATTGCAGATCTGATTGTGCAGGTGACTTCAAGCGCCGGCTGCCCAGAACTCCTTCCACCGGGACCATGTCTTCAGCCGACGACCTGGACGAGAGGGAGCCGCCTTCCCCCTCAGACAACGGTACCATGTCCTTACACGTTTGCTCCAGTCTGAGTCTTTTATCCTTAGAAATGTGTTTTTTATCTGTAAAACTTAGGAAAATTTTTTTTTCTTCTTTTTTTTTACTGCTTCTGGCGGTAATAAAGGGCGTGGATGTATCCACTTTGTGACAAAGAAGTTGATGAAACAGTGTTCTCCAGGACTGAATGTGCTGCATGTTTCAGATGTGTCCTTGCTCCAACACAGCGGTGAATGAATGGCTCGTTGACAGACTTGTGCAGACCTCGTTGACAGGCTGCTGGTGATTCAGTCCCTGGAATGAGGGAAACCTCTGAAACACGCAGCGCAGTGGCCCCTGAGGGCAGAACAGTTACCGCATATCATGCATAATACCTCAAAAATGTTTAAAATCTTGAAGTAAGATACTTACAACTCCACATAATCAACAACACGGGACATATGACATAACGTAGTGTTACAGTATGGTGTATATTTATATATACGTGGTATTAAAGTAGCACAACAGCACCAGATTTCTTCTGCAGGATTAAAATGGTAACTAGGAGCCAGCTGTTGCTCAGAGAAAGTACTTTGAAAAGTACTATGAACTGATCATCAGCAGGAGGTTTTAGCAGTTTGCTGGTCTGTGGGTTTCCTGTAGGAATAGATACATCAGTACTGATTTCAGAGAAGCAACTTTTGCTACCCATCAATCTAGGAAAGGTTATAAGGCTTATCTACAGCATATATGTACTACCGTAGTTTTGGCAGCACGGGGGTTTAGTGGTTAGCACTGTTGCCTCACAGCAAGGAGGTTCCTGGTTCGACTCCCTGCCCCGGCAGGGTCTTTCTGGGTGGAGTTTGGGTTTTTCAGGTCGGATCGGGTGTCTATATGCGCAATTTTAACTCTCCAATTAGCAAAATACTGGATACCTTCCCCTGCCTCATCATCATCTCTTGCCTCAACGCGGGGCCCCACGGCTGCTTGAGATCCGGTCGGATCGGTGATTTTTGTAACAAATTTATCAAACGAGCCTTTCAGAGAGGCATTAAACTCTTCCATTTTCTTTAGTTTTTTTCTTTTTTCATCCCCTGATGGAAATTTCCTGAATCTGTCTCGTTCTCTCGACATTGTGTGACAGTTTGTTCCAACTCCACCGTCTGGATCAGAGCAGCTTGTGTCTGCGCTTGGTCTGATCAGTTGTATTGAACAACAGACACGCGCATCATTGCACATATATTTATTGATATGCACAGACTAGTACACATTTAGGTCTGTAATGGAATGTGACTGTTGATATTTATAAGGGAAAAAAGGAGAATAAAACGGAAAAAAAAAAATTTGAAAAAAAAAAAAAAAATGGCCCATAGCGCGAGGCCCCTTGGGGCGCGAGGCCCCGTGCGGTCGCACAGTTCGCACACCCTTTGCGGCGGCCATGCCTCCAGGTACTCCGGCTTCTTCCCACAGTACAAATGATGATTGTAAATTGCCCGTAGGTGTAAGTGTGTAATATGTGGCCCTGCGATGGACTGGACTGAACCCCTGCTTCTAACCTGTAATGAGCCGGGATCGGCTCCAGGAGACCCCCGTGATCCTGAACAGAATAGATAATGGATGGATGGATGTACTAGTTTGAAAGTACATCGCTGACAGCGAGGGAGATTACTCTGAAGTGGAAAACTGTGTGTGAATACGGCGACAGGACCTGCTCGCTGGGTTGTCTTTCGGTTGACCAAAAGATTTTGGAGCCACGTGTGACGCCAGCATACACCTAAGTCTTGGCTCTAATGGAGCATTTAACAGGTCATAAGTACACCATCTTCTCCAAAATGGTTGGAAAAGGAAACGACAGACAGTGTTGCAATAGCCCGAAAAGAAGTTTAGCTTCTTTTTTCCTTTAGTCACTGCTTCTGTGTTTTGGGTTTGTTTTGGTTAAATAAGTAAATAAGTAATGAATAAGTAATGTGGCGTGGTTGCTCATCTGAGGTTGTTTTTAAATCTTTCTGTGCCAAATATTTTCATTTTCATTGCTGCATTTTCAGATTAGTGCCGTGTTAGTTTTGGTTTATGAGCTCAGCTTACACTTCCTGTATTTGTGTTGAGCTCTCAGTGTTGGTCTTTTCATTTCTCACCGAAGCTGACGAGGTTTTCTTATATTCAACCTTTTCTTTTCCGAAAATTAGTAAATAAGAATGTAAAAAAAGGAAATCAGTCTGTTTCATTTCGTTAGAAGATGATATATCTTGAGGGGATGCTGTTGATTTGTGAATTCTATGAATAGAAATGTAAAAAGAAAGGAAAACTACCTCAAGCTACCATTTCTATAGATGGGTGTGATTGAAAAAGCAGAGTAACCTCTCTGATTTCCTTCATTCGGGTTCAGTTTTTCTCTTGGGATCCAATTTCAGCCTTCCTGCGGATAATAGCAGAGCACGATGGTATCTTTGTCATTAGCTGCTGTGCTAATAAGCTCTGATTTTCAGGTCTGGCGGAGATGGTGATGGAGACGGCTAGTTCTCCCGGTCCCTTCCGAAATGCTCAGATGTCCAAAGCTGCTCAAACCCATAAGCTAAGAAAACTACGAGCCCCATCCAAGTGCAGGGAATGTGACAGTCTGGTTGTTTTCCACGGAGCCGAATGTGAAGAGGTAATGAACATATATTCTTTCACCAGCGGTGGAAATGATAGATGTCATGTGTGCAAGAAGGAAGATGAACTTTAACTCTGACTCTTCACGTCTCCTCTGCAGTGCTCGCTGGCCTGCCATAAGAAGTGTCTGGAGACGCTCGCGATCCAGTGTGGTCACAAGAAGCTCCAGGGCAGACTACAGCTGTTCGGTATCGACTTTGCTCAAGCAGCAAAAAACAGTTCGGATAGTATTCCTTTTATCATCAAGAAGTGCACGTCTGAGATCGAGAGCCGAGCCCTCAACATCAAGGTAAATCTGTCTTCCTGAATGAAACGTCTTAGTTTCTGTTGAGTGTCAGGACTTTTCTGCGACTGTGAGTTATATTTAACATAGGGCTGGGCAATATGGACCAAAAGTCATATCTCGATATTTTCTAGCTGAATGGCGATACTCGATATATATCGATATTTTTTCTGTGCCATAATTGGGGTTTCCCCCAAAGTATTATAGCATAGCATCTCTGTTAGCTTCATTTTTTCTGAGGGAAACCCTTAAAAAAACAGTCAGTTTTAATACAAAGCCTCGTGCCAAATGTCACACAGGTACCTTTATTAACAGAGGTCTGCACAATATCAAAATGTATAAAACAAATGAAATAAAAATAAACTGCCTGCATATATAGAATAAAAATGCTTCTTGAATAAAATAAAACAAATATCCCTTTCCTGAATAACAATTAAATTAAAATACACTGTACAATTAATACAATGTAGACTAACAGGCAGACTTTTCCACTGAGGTTGACAGTTGTGCAAATAACAAAACATTTGTGCAAATCTCAAATAAAACATTCAAGTCAATTTGTCACAAAATAAGCTATATCAAAATCATTTAATTTTTTTTTTTTAAATAGTATTTTATATTATTTTATTATTATATATTATTATTTTATATCGATTTTTTTAAATCGATATAAACGATATTTTCTCGTACCATACCGTTTGAAAATATATCGATATATATTAAAATCTCAATATATCGCCCAGCCCTAATTTAACATGTGCTTGTGTTATTATATGACTTTGTGCTGGTTGAATCTTCGCAGGGCATTTATCGCGTGAATGGGGCCAAATCCCGCGTGGAAAAGCTGTGTCAGGCATTTGAAAATGGAAAGGACTTGGTGGAGCTGTCTGAACTCTCGCCTCACGACATCAGCAACGTCCTCAAGCTCTACCTGAGACAGGTGGGTGTCACTCGGGAGTGGAAGTGAAGAGAGTTCACCTTCATTTTGGCTATCTTCGGCAGGGCTGGGGATCGATTCAAATGTCAAGAATCGATTCGATTCCGATTCTTAAGATTCAGAATCGATTATCAATATTTGATCCGATTCCGATATTGATTTGGGTTAGTGTTATTAAAACTGTTTTTTGAGCTGTTGCATGAATTATATGACTAGTTATGCAAAGTATTTCTACTAGTATTATATTGAGATTAAACAGCAAGTATTGGCAGCTAATGATGCTGTAAGGACCAATCAGCTCCCAGAATGCTGATAGAACTGCTTTCAGAAACATCGTGTGGGTCAGAATTATCAAACAGATCCAGGGAGGAAACAGAGACGGATGAAATCGGTTTTATTTTTTCCCACAATCTGTTTTTATTTGTTCCATTTTCGGTCTATTTTGGTTTTTAATTTTTGAGCATTTGGTTTTTAGCATTTTTTGCAAATGTAACCCCAAGACAGTATATAAAGTAATGACATATAGACAATTTATGCAATTATAACCTAACACTTTAATGTTTTCATACCTTTAAACATATTTAAAGGCAAAAACATGGCACCAGTTATTCTCGTGTCCAACAAAACATTCCTTTTTTGGGGATGAACAAAAAAATAACCAAAAGTTGTAATGTAATGATGAAAAAAAATACATAAATAAATTAAAAAAAAAATAAAAAAAAATCGATCTTTAGACATATGAATCGATTTTTAGGAATTAATATGAGAATCGATTTAGAATTGGGAAATCGATTTTTTCAACACAGGCCTAATCTTCGGCATGCATTTGTACTTTTCGTACATAAAGTAATAACGTCTTGATGGAACGTTTGACACGGCTGGTTTGCTCCGACAGCTGCCGGAGCCGCTGATCCTGTACCGATTCTACAATGATTTCATCGGCTTGGCCAAAGAGTGCCAGCGGGCGATCGTGGAGGAGAAAAAGAGCAGCGAGCCGGAAGACAAAGCCGTGACGAGCGCCAAGCTGACCAGAGTCATTTTGAAGATCAGAGACCAACTACACCGGCTTCCCAAAGCCAACTACAACACGCTGAGCTTCCTCGTCGCCCATCTAAACACGTACGGACTGCAAGATCAAACCCAGAGCTGCAACCTTCTGAAGAGTCATTTGCTTTATGAATATTGTTCTGAATGCTCTCTCTTCCACTGCAGGGTCACTAAACAGGCCGAGGAGAACAAGATGACGGCGAGTAACCTGGGCATCATCTTCGGCCCCACCCTGATGAAGCCTCGGCAGATCGACGCGGAGGTGTCGCTGTCCTCCCTGGTGGACTATCCCTACCAGGCGCTGATGGTGGAGCAGCTGGTGCGACACTTCCACACGGTCTTCGCCCCACCGCCCCTCCCCGGTTCTAACATCGGCACCACGGGCCTCGCTTCTCCTAAACTGACCCCGCAAGAGAAGGTGCGACAGCTCAGCAGACACTCCACCTCCCTGATGGACATCAAAGAGGTGAGGAAAGCTGCTTTCTTCAACGAAAATGATGACTAAATATCGTCGTCAATCAACCTTTATCACCTGAGGAAAACGAAATGAGACGCAACGAAAATAATGGTCATGTGACGATAACGATATTTAAATATATAATGCAATATCATAGACCAGGGGTCGGCAACCCAAAATGTTGAAAGAGCCATATTGGACCAAAAACACCAAAAACAAATATGTCTGGAGCCGCAAAAAATGAAAAGTCTGGTATAAGCCTTAGAATGAAGGCAACACATGCTGCATGTTTCTATATAAGTTATAACTGGGGGAAGATTTTTTTTTTCATTATGCACTTCGAGAAAAAAGTCAAAATTTTAAGAAAAAAGTCAAAATGTCGAGATTAAAAAGGAAAGAAGAAAAGAAGAAAAAACGAGAAAAAAGAAGAAACAAAGGAAAGAAAAAAAGGAAAAAAAAGGTCAAACATTTTTGAAAAAGCTCCAGGAGCC
This sequence comes from Cololabis saira, assembly GCF_033807715.1. Lineage (NCBI taxonomy): Eukaryota > Metazoa > Chordata > Actinopteri > Beloniformes > Belonidae > Cololabis > Cololabis saira. The sequence continues at coordinate 13,911,057 of NC_084596.1, read as the reverse complement.
ACTAGGGTGGCGCTAAAGAGCCGCATGCGGCTCTGGAGCCGCGGGTTGCTGACCCCTGTCATGGACAAATAAAAACGAGACTAAAATGTAGATTACAAAATAAAAACTGCTAAAATGTGTCTTCATTTTCATTGACCCAAAACGAGACGAGACGAAATGTTCTAACAAAGATCCTTAATCTGCATGTTTTCAGTAGTTTCCTCTGGTTTAGTTCTGCTGCTGGGTGACGTTAGTCCTCAATCCCAGTCGCTGCAGCGGGGAATCAGATCCAGAAGATTTAGCTACAGAGTTAGAGGCTGATGCCGTTAACGCAGAGCTCTAGTTAACGTCAATTAAAAACAAAGTTACATAGAGAAAGGGGCCAATGGCCGGCCACGCGGGGATCTTCTCTGGGGCTGGAGAAGAAGAAGAACCATCTTTGGATACACTTTCCTACATAGACGTGGAAAAGAAAACCAAATGTGTCGTCGAAAAAGAAAAAGATGGGGAGAAATGCGGAAAAATAGAGTCTTCTGTATCTGGAATGAAAGTATTCTTGAGTCTATAAGGTAACAATAATATAATAATAAGATAACCTTGTTTGAATTGTAAAATGGGTTTGGCTAAATACAATCTTTGACTAAAACTAGACTAAAATGGTCCTGGACAATTCTGACTAAAATAAGACTAAAATGCTCAGATTTTTAGTCGACTGAAACTTGACACGACTAAAAGGAGTATGACCGTGACTAAAACTAATAAAAACTAAAATGATATCTTGACCCAAAGACTAGACTTAAACTAAAATTGAAACAGGCTGACAGAAACAACACTAGAGGTGAGAAGAGAACCCTCACCAGTGGTAACGGATGGAAATATGCTCTGTGTATTTTTAAAGTAAAATATTTTTAAAATTTCATTTAAACGCCATGACTGCTGGGCTTGCAGCGGCAGGTTTTCGCCAGCGTCACAATGTAAATTGTTAAATGTTGGAGTTGTACAGTTAGTTAGTTAGTTAGTTAGTTAGTTTATTTCGATCATGACATCACAAAAAAAAAGAATAAAAATGACAACAAGAAAACAATTTTTGTGTGAAGCCGGATTTATGGGTTTGCGTTAAATCGACGCACAACATGCGTGAAGGAAGGAAGGAAGGAAGGAAGGAAGGAAGGAAGGAAGGAAGGAAGGAAGGAAGGAAGGAAGGAAGGAAGGAAGGAAGGAAGGAAGGAAGGAAGGAAGGAAGGAAGGAAGGAAGGAAGGAAGGAAGGAAGGAAGGAAGGAAGGAAGGAAGGAAGGAAGGAAGGAAGGAAGGAAGGAAGGAAGGAAGGATATGAGCCAGAAAGAAAGAAAGAAAGAAATGAGCCTGAAAGAAAGAAAGAAAGAAAGAAAGAAAGAAAGAAAGAAAGAAAGAAAGAAAGAAAGAAAGAAAGAAAGAAATGAAATGAAAGAAAGAAAGAAAGAAAGAAAGAAAGAAAGAAAGAAAGAAAGAAAGAAAGAAAGAAAGAAAGAAAGAAAGAAAGAAAGAAAGAAAGAAAGAAAGAAAGAAAGAAAGAAAGAAAGAAAGATAAATTCCCGTTGATGACATTTTTGTGTAACAAACATGGAGGATCTGAGTCATTCCAGTTTTGCAGTACAGGTGTAACTCATTTAATTGTTTTTTATTAATTCAATTTAATTGGTGTAGTTTAGTAGTATTTAGTATCTTTTAGAGCAGTGATTTGGGGGCGCCAAAGACTGAATGTGGTGATAGATTTATAGTTACAAAGGTGGAGTTGAATTGGTATTTTTTTATCGTCATTTTTATCATTATCAGGATAAATGCCAGAAATTATGGTGATACATTTTTTAGTCCATACCGCCCATCCCTAATCACCACTCATTAATTTGATATAAAGAAATCTCTAATTCCTGCTTTTGTCTCCTCAGAGCACCAAAGCATACAAGAGATACTCGTCTATAATCCCGTCCTCCCACATCCTGGACGAGGTGCAGGAGGTCCAGCCGGGGAGAGACGTGGCGGAGGTTTCAGCGGCGGACAAACCCAACGGGGACGTGCAGAAGTCCACCCTGGTGTTCGGCCGTCTCCACCACACCGCCACGTCCTCATCCGGCTCCAGCGCGGCTCCCAAGGTGCAGCTCCGGCCCCAGCGCGCCAGACACACGTTCCGGCCCATCAGCATGCCGCTGGAGCGCCTGCCCGCCCCGCCGCAGGGCTTTGACGACGTCGACGGAAACTCAACGATCACAGAAACTATTCCCGAGACGCCGGAGCCGGAGCGGGCTCGCCTGGGAGGCTCGTCCAGGGTGAGCACCTATTACATCACTCCGTTCATCGACACGCAGACCATGCAGAGGAAGGCGTGGGACAGGAAGTACAAGCACTATGACGTGACGCCCAGGACTGCTATGATAGTGGCCAGCTCCGGGCTGCAGCCCGTAAAGACGGCGGCAACCTCGGCCTCCGCTGCCCCCGCCACGAGCAGCCTGAGCTCAGCATTCTCCACCAACCCCTACTCACTATCAACCAAGTCTGTCTGGACTTCTAAAAGGGAAAAAGACGCTGAAAACACAGGCAGCGAGTCTATAAGCTCAGCAAACCTTCCACTAACACTCAGGGCACCACGGACTCTTCAGCCTCCACCTGGGACTTTCTACAAGCCCCCACCTTCCTTTAACAGTAAGGCTCGGACCCTTGCTAACTGGACTACGACTACGGCCGCCGCCGGCAGCAGCAGCAGCAGCCAGTCGCCCCCGCCCCCCTCCAGCCCCGGCCCCGCCGCTCCCACGCAGCCCCGGCTGCAGACACACGACTCCACGGACAGCGGCTTCGACCCCGGGGTCTCCACCTCCACCACCGTCTCGCCCCAACAGTCGCCCCCCCCCAGCAGCCCCGACGACCTCAGCCCCAGCGACACCAAACCGCTCTACCAAAGACTGCGGCCGCGGCGGGGTGCAGGAGCTCGAGCACAGAGAAGCTCATTTTGTCTAATGCCAAAAAAAAAAAAACCATATCAGCTGTAAATATTAATCTGTACAAACATTTTTATCAGAAAACTGAGGATAAGAGGATGTTTAAGCATGTGAAAGTAAACCATGAAAGTGTTAAAAGTACTAATATATTCTATTCTACATGTTGACGGCAGAGGTTGGTCTGAATAAAAAACTTAAGTGTGACACCAACATGAGATAAAAAGGTTAAGAAGGTCAACGTGAGTGTCAAGTGTTACATTTTTATATAATAATTTCCTGAATAATTTAGTTTTATATTGAAGGAAATTTGCCAGCAAAATGGATTTTTTTCGTCTGTTAAGAAGTGTAAACCTTCACTTTTGTTCCTCAGTGTTTGTATTTGACACGACGCACTTAACGCAGGTTCAGATTGTCATGTTTCCTTTGGTTGTGAAGTGTTAGTGGGGTGTTGACGAAGGCATTCTTAACAGGAAGTTCTTTGTCCTAAAGAGTTCAACTTCTCCTTTGCCTAAATGTTTCCACGTTGGCGTATGACTGATACATTTTTTTATTTTCTCAGTATGTTAAGCCGTAAAATATGTATCTGTTTACGTTTGTATATTCATTCACACATATGCAATGTCTTGCCACAGTTTTGTTTCATCTCATTATTGTGACCCTGAAGAGGACACGTGACATGCAACAGTTGCTGCTGCAAATTAAAACGCATTTTAAACTGTTATTTCTGTTTTACACGTCTGTTCAATAACTTGGAGGCAGCGACTCTTTTTTTAAGACCTATTTTATTTCTGTATACGTTTGTGTTATACCCAGTACTCGAGTTCTAAAAAAAAATCAGGGGGGATGGTGGATTTTATCATATGGGGACAGATAATTTGTGCTGATTACAAATAATATAATATATTACAAATAATAGCACTGACCAAAACACCTGCAGAAATACTGCAGGAATGACATAGCAGCAGTTAAATGCAGCCTTCTGTAAGCTTTAAATATCCACTGGGCTTACATCAAATACATCAAAACACAAAAATAAAAAACACTTTTCTGAACTTATCAATATGACTCTGTCCTTCACAGGATAAGTAAAATGGATCAATGCAAAAACTCAAAATCTTAACAAGAATATTTGTCTTATTTCTAGTTAAAATGTCTCATTTTAGTAAAAAAAATCTCATTACACTTTAAAAAGACTCATCATTGGAAAAAACAACAATTTTCACCTGTTTCAAGTAGATTTTCACTTGAAATAAGTAGAAAAATCTGCCAGTGGAACAAGATTTTTTTGCTTGTAATAAGAAGATAAATCTTGTCCCACTGGCAGATTTTTCTACTTATTTCAAGTGAAAATTTACTTGAAACAGGTGAAAATTGTCAAATAAGTTATTTTTCTGGTGTTATTTTTCTGGTGATGACTCTAAAAGTTGAAATAGCAGTAAAACCACATTCATTGATGAAATGACATAAGGGATGGAAAGGGGGGATGGCAGTTTTACAGGGGGATGATTTGGACCGTTTTTATTTCAGGGGGGGATGCCATCCCCCCTCATCCCCCCTCAACTCCAGTACTGGTTACTTTAATTATTAGAAAATATAGTATTTATCTGTAAAATATTGTTAACAAAAAAAGAAATGAGATTGAGCCCGTTAGTTACTTCAAAGTTTTGAATTTGTTCGTAACTGCTTTTAAATATTTAAATATATGCTGCCATTTAAACCCTATTTTTATCTTGAGTTCACTGATTGGTGCGAGTTGCAGTTGTGAAACTAGCAGCTATGTTCACTTTTGATTAGCATGGCAGTTATTGATCATTTAAAGGTAGGGTAGGTATTTCTGGACGATGTCATTATTATTTTCACACGTCAATAGAAACACCATCCAGGGGTCTCCAAGAAAAGACACCACGTCATGATTTCTCTCAAGTCCCTCCCCTCTCCATGGGCGTGCGGATGAATCCTCCCCCTGTCTGTGATTGGTTGGATCAATGCTTGTAATGGTTTAGGGGCCAGACTGCCTTCACTCAGACATATTCGGACTGTGTTTGAAGGCTGATTTTCTTTTTTCTTAAACTATTTTGCAAGATGGGCAGCTAGTGGATGGTATGGTGATATTCATGTAATATCACTTACCCTGCTTTTAATCTGCAAGTTCAAAACATAAACTTCCTGGGGCCCAAATCAATCTTTTTTCTTTTCTTTTTTTGGATAAGCACATATTTCAAATTTAAACTCAAAAGTTAATAGCTACATCTGTATCTCAGGAAACCAAATGTGTGTTTTTTTTCCCCTTCAACATGTATTTATCATATATACTTAAACTCCAACTATGTTGCTTTTGATTTGATACTTGGATCGTCTCAGATTATTTGTTTATTTCCCCCCTCTCTTTTCTGTATTTGGTACATTTTAATTTGTTCCGAGTTAAACCTTCAGTTAATCTCAGTTTAAGGCTGTTTGCTGCAGGCTCAGGTGCTTTTAATGCGTTACCATCGAGCCTTCACGTTCCCCTCACCTAATTCCCCGTGTCACCTGCGCCACCTCCCTGAGCCATTCAGAGCAGCCAGTCATTTCAGACAAATGCGACACCGAACCCGAAAACAAACCCTCTCATCTCTGAGTCATAAGAGCTGCACTGTGACCGAGTCCAAACTTAATTTATTGTGTATAGATGCTTAACTCAGACACTTCCCATCAGAGTGACGCACGGTAGCTGTGCAGGTAAATCTCACTCTATCTTATCACAGGCTGTTGTGATGAAGCTCTCACCTCCAGCCTCTCTCCCCACACCAGGACTCTTTCTTTCTTCAGCAGATACCCGCCTAATTCTGCCTCAAAATGGATGACTGTTGTCTTTTTTCTGCCTGCCCATGTTGAGCTGGGAGATTAGAGCAATCAGATTAGGAGTGCTGCTGACCTGCAGGCAGAGAGGGAGAGAGAGAGCGGGCAGCTCCGAGTCATTTCAAGCTCTTCTTCCCTGCTTAATGTTTTCCATTACTTCAGCTTGTTTGTGAACCTCTCTCTTTTCTGCATGTTATTCTACTTCATAATCATTTGAAAAAAAAAAGGTAAGCATCAGAATTAACTGCCATCTTTTCCCCTTCTAACGGCTTACAGGTATGTGGTTGCTAATTGTTGTCATAGTTCATTTAATGTCATGACAAAATCCTGGCAGAGGCTTTCTTTTTTAAAGGCTGTTACTGATTGCTCTGCATAAATTGCTTGCTTATTTACAGCAGCGACATATCTGACAAAAATGTCTGTTAATTCTGCCAAGCGTCTGCAAAAAAACCCCCCAAAAAAATCCTGATGTCTGTATTAACTGATTGAGAAAAGGCTATCACAGAAGATTCCTTTTTTTTTAGTCCTGCAGCGTCTATTTTGTTTTCCTAGACAAGTGTTTATGACCCGGCATCCCTTCGTCTGGCAGTAATCTATTGGACATGTTGCTTTGAACAGATTACTCTCCATGTCTGCCGTTCTCTGGCGCTCCATCTCACATAACCTGTACATGTCAGTGGCTTTTTGTTCTCCAAAATTCATTTGTCTTCTGTGCGACGGTGTACGGTGGCAGGTGCGTGCGCACGAAGCCGTGCTGGGTATTAAGATGTCTGATAATACAAGCATGTAAAAAGAAAGTGCAACTACTTTTATTGGCAGGGATAACGTTGGGCTTGAGCAACAACACATGACATCTTACACTGTCAGAGTTATCTAACTAAATCTAGATGTGGAAGTATGTGATTCAATAGTTCGTCAAGCCCCTTTGACATGAGTTATTTGGCTCAGTTTGTTGAGATCTTTGTGAATCCTTAAGGTATGAACATTCTTTCTGCCACTGCAGCACCTTGATTCTTTTTTGTTCCGGCCATTCTGGTGTCGATTTGTTGTTGTCGTCCTGTTGCGTGAGCCGATTCAGATCAAGCCTTAGCTGTCAGACATATGGCCCCTTATTTGATTCAAGCGTACTTTAGTACTCCAAAGAGTTCAATACTAGCTCGGTGACTTCCATGTGCCCAGGTGTTATGGCTGCAAAAATAAAGGCTCAATCATCACTCTTCCACTGCCGTGCTTTACAAATGCATGCTGTTTTGGTTGATATTCTGTGTTTGTTTTAACTAAAACGAGCATTATGACCCACCACCTTCACTTCATTCTCACGTATCTTGTTCCAAACGAGCCTTACTTGTTAACATTTTTGAAATTATGCGTTAATAAGCTTAGAAATTGAACGTGCTAACCGAGAACTGTCATTTCTGAGACGTAGCTCTGGGGTTCGATGGTGACTGAAGGTACCGGTACTTGCAGGGACTTCACTCCCGGGTAGATTTAAAGCTTTCTGAAATGAAAGCTTTGAAATTATCTACCCAAAACTTTGTGGAAATGACCCGTCCTAGATTGATGAACAACAACACTTCTCAAAATCCACTGTTGATGTCGTTCCTCCTTATCATTGTGTTTACACACACCTGACCAAACCAACAAAAATGCCAAAAGCTCGTCTTTTCTAGTGCTCCTTGCACGTGTTAATGGTCAGTTAATCAAGTTTATTTAATTAGCAGTAATTTTCATACAGATATTTACATTTTAATCTAATTTAAACCTAATTTAAAACTTACTAACAAAGTCCAATGTTGTTCATATGAGCTTGTTTTTACCTACAGTAGTTTCAAGACCTGGCAATGAGCGGATGATTTATTTATTTATTTATTTTTCTGATGTTCTGTGTCTGATGTTTGTGCCTTTTTTTTACCCATGTGATTCTACATTTAGTTGTTTTTTGTTAATAGTCCTAGAACACGGTCTACTTTCATGTAGTGACGAATATTGTCCATATGTAGAGATTGAAAGGTGTAAATCACCAGCTCGTACGTGTGAACAAAGGTGGTCGAAAGGGTTGTTTTTCTAAGGTCGCGAGTCAATTCCACAGTAAACAAAGCGTTATTTGCTCGCTTGGTTCAGTCGAGTTCAGGTCAGAGTCAAATGAAGATTAAAGTCACTGCAAAACAGTAGAACAATGGTTGATTGATGTCTGTATCTAGCCGATGGGGGAATATTTACACGATTTTTGACTTTTTTTCTTGGTTAAATGCAAAGAAAAACTGGCAGGACAGCAGAAGTCACCCATTGGATTGATGTGTAGAAGGTATGATCAATTCTGTTGACAGAAAAGAAGTAAACTGAAGGTGTTGCTGAGCAAATGTGCGACATATTGACTGCACGGCTCAAATCTGCTGGCGTGCAGTCACTTTTCTCCCCCCAAGTGTAGCATGACCTTTGTAATTTTGTCGGTACTTTAACATGACTTACAAGTTGTTTTCCTAACCAGCAAAAAAGAGAATGAACGTTGCTTAATTAGGCTGGAAGATGTGAAGATGTGACCTGCAGTCAGCCGATTCTGGGCGGATCATTACCCTTCTGTCAGACTGATAGATTAACAAACAAACATTATACTTGTCTTTTCCATAAAGCATCCAGGACACGTTAAGAATGACAAGTTCTGCCTTGAACTCATGTGAAGTCATTGTGCATTTTGAATATTGATAAAACTTCCCTTTTAGTCTTCAGAAGCAGAAAATGAAATGCATTTTAAGTCATTAACAGGTGGTTGTGGTGTGCGTTAACGTTGATTATGTAACCGTGTACAGGATGTCGATGCAAACAGGTGGTTGAGAAGTGGTTTGATTCTGCAAAATGACACGACACATTTGTACGACGGAGTATTAGGGCCAAACTAAGACAAAAAAGAAATAGGAAATTACGAGAATAAAGTCATAATGTCGCGAGAATAAAGTTGTAATATTACGAGGATAAAGTCGTAACATTATGAGAATAAAGTCGTAATTTATGAGAATAAAGTCGTAATATTACGAGAATAAACTCGTAACATTATGAGAATAAAGTAATATGAGAATAAAGTCGTAATATTATGAGAATAAAGTCATCATATTATGAGAATAAAGTCGTAATATTACGAGAATAAAGTCATCATATTATCAGAATAAAGTCGTAATATTACGAGAATAAAGTCGTAATATTATGAGAATAAAGTCGTAATATTACGAGAATAAAGTCGTAATATTATGAGAATAAAGTCGTAATATTACGAGAATAAAGTCGTAATATTACGAGAATAAAGTCGTAACATTACGAGAATAAAGTCGCAATTTATGAGAATAAAGTCGTAATATTACAAGAATAAAGTGTTAATTTATGAGAACTCTAACAGGAAGAGTGTGTTAAAATGTTGAATATTGAGCATCTTGTGAAGTTATATTTATATATTTATAATATATTTAATATTACGATTTTATTCTCGTAATATGACGACTTTATTCTCATATTATTATGACTTTATTTTCGTAATTTCCTTCTTTTTTTTTCTTAGTTTGGCCCTAATACTCTGTCGTACATTTGCCACATTTAAAACAGAATTTAAATCAGAAAAGACTGGGCTATGGAAAAAGCTAATAATAATAATATGAGTAAATGAATAACTAACTAATGTGAGGCTTAAGTTTACTGCATTTCTTTGCAGACAGTAGAAACCAGAGATATTTAATGGGTTCTTTTTCTCACTGACCATTTCAATTCATACATCAATTTTTTTTCATTTCAGAGCTACAACACGTTCCAAAAATGTCGGGCACAGGGCCAATTTAGTGCTAGTAAAACCCACATTATGTTGTATCAGCTGGTGCCAACAGATGATTAATATGATCC